>NW_026438738.1:0-1153 GCF_001194135.2 Octopus bimaculoides
TAGGAGAGAGAATGTTAAGTGCTTATGGGTACATACATTCAATAATATAATTATACCATGATTACTTGTATTATATTATCTTGTTTGTATTTTATTGGCAGTCTTTATTGCAGAATAGATGTTTTCCTTAAAACAATTATTATGAAGTATGTATTGTAATTTCAATATCGTTGACAGAATGTTCATTTTGTACTCTCGTGGAGCAATTGCCTATCCTTCACAGTAGTTTTTAGTAACACAAGTTATTTCTAATTTCTATCTCCATTCCTTTAAGTTCTTCATTTTATTCTCTGTCATTTACTACAAATAATGACTAATAAATTTGACTATTTTAAAATTGTATACAGTGTAATCATTTCAGTTAACGCATAAAGTTCTTCTTTTCTTCTCTCAGGTTGTCCAAACGCGGCAGAGATCGAACCCATGACTCAAATTTATGAATAATTGGAACATTTTCACCGACTCTGTAAGACTTCTTCCAATTTCATTCCAATCAATGTGCTGGTTACAAAAATATTCATATTTTTTTTATACCTTAAAAATATCAACTTTCTTGTGTTTACTACTGAAAAACTTATTATATATATATTATTATATACTTATTGTATATCTGCCACATGATTTCCGTACTGATATATAGTTTATTTGTTGAAAGCAATGAATGTTAATTAGTTTTGATCTTTTCTTTAATAGATACATGCATTTGGTTATTTCAATTATTTTTACACCTTCTCTGTATCCAATTAGTATTTAGCAATTTTTTGCTGGACGTCACTATGAGAAATAGTGTTTCAAATGTATTTGAATTTTTGAATGACAAATCTAAGTTTTAACAACGTAAATTGTTAAAAGTTGGAATATAATATAGAATTTTCATTAATGTCTGGGATATTTTGTATATAGACATAGGATAGCCTTCTGATTAAGCATAATGCCACTGGGTCATGAAATTTCATTACTTATATTTAGTGCAAATTTGCCATTTTTCTGTCAATTGCTAATTATGTATTCGGCTTTGTACAAATACCTTCAGATGTACACGTTATAAACATTAAATAATACACACCCACTATTAAACGTCGTGCAGGAGGCATTGGTGAGAAACAGCATGCTGGTCAGTTTTCTTGCGTGACTCAAAGTTATTACTATAGGT
>NW_026438739.1:0-552 GCF_001194135.2 Octopus bimaculoides
ATATACATATATATATATATATGATTATAAAGATATAATTATAGTTACGGGCTACTGGAAATGACCATCGCCAATGCTAGAAATAGGTTTCAAATACCTACAATCCACTCTACAATTTGTTTTCTATATTCAACCACAGGTACGAACGCGAAGGAATGAGCAAGAAAATACAAAAAAAAAATATTGGATAATTCTATACCACGAGATTTCACGCTCTGTAAAAAATTGCTTTGCAATCTCCAGTAGCATAAACCATTAACATATAAACGAGAAATATACGTACCTAGTGGTAATTTTCACCTGCAGATAACAATGTACACATACATTTCCCGCGTATACATTTCATCTTCCAGCCCATCACGACCCAGATATGTATATATATTTCTCGTTTATATGTTAATGGTTTATTCTGCAGAAGATTGCAAGGTAATTTTTTGCAGAGCAGCATGAAATCTTGAGGTATAGAATCATTTTATGATTATATCCTTATATATATGTACATATGCGTTTGTAGATATATATGTGTATGTGTATATATATATATATATATAT
>NW_026438740.1:0-276 GCF_001194135.2 Octopus bimaculoides
TAGCCACAGTCAAATGATTGAAACAAGTAAAAGGTAAAAAGTAAAAGAATTAGAAAAAGAGAAATTGGAAATTTACGAATGGTTTCCACATATATACTTATTCTAAACATAAGTCACATTGTTGTGGAAATATATACCACCACTAAAAGACGAACTTGCAAATCGCGAATCAGTAAAGTACTGTTTTTATATAATTCGCATCCAATCGATGAAGTAGCTAATGAATAATCAAGTAGTTTCTCAATTGTTGACTTAGAACGTATCACTATATATCTG
>NW_026438741.1:0-387 GCF_001194135.2 Octopus bimaculoides
CCTCCTTCATTCTTTTGAACATGTCTTTCAATTCTTGTACATTTATTTCATTATTTTCTGTTGCCACTGTGGCAACCGTGGAGAATTTTTTGGGGCTATTAAACTCACTCTCTGCGAGAGTACATTGCTCACGTATTATCACAACCGACATAATTCGGTTGGCGTATTAACATGAAATTCAAAAGAAATTAATTGGTTTCCCACACAAACTGGGAAACCTATAAAAAGTTTTCCACTTAAGCAGTACAAAAATGTTCAAATCCCACCCCCGTTAGGGGGAGGGGCACAAAAATAGTCTAGAAAGACTATTCAGAGTTCACAAAATAAAATATATATATGTATCGCCGGTGATGTGGCCAATCTCTTCATGGTATGGTGGGACAGAAG
>NW_026438742.1:0-326 GCF_001194135.2 Octopus bimaculoides
AATATTAATATATACATAAATTTATATATATATATATATATATATATATAAAAAGAGAACGTGTTCTTTGAATTTGATAAATACAAAGGACGAAAATCAGAAGTTACAAGTCGGTATTGAATAAAATGAAGTAAATCGAAACCTGATGCAAATGAAGGTAATCTAAAAAATTAAAAAATAAAAAAACGATACGTCTGAAGTCCTGCAAATGAAGAAAGAGAAAAAATAAGCAGGAACATAAATGAATACGAGAAGGCAGCGAGCTGGCAGAATCGGTAGCACGCCGGGCGAAATACTTAGCGGTATTTCGTCTGCTGTTACGTTCT
>NW_026438743.1:0-372 GCF_001194135.2 Octopus bimaculoides
GAATTGGCTAATTTCTTTTTAAGTTTGGTACTTATTCTATTGGTCTCTTTTGCTGAACCAATAAGTTACAGGGATGTAAAAAACACCAACACTGGTTGTCAAGCAATCGTGGGGGACAAACACAGACACACACACACCCACTTGTGTGTGTGTGTGTACATACATACGTACATACACACATACATATATATATACATACATGCATGCATGACAGGCTTCATTCGGTTTTTGTCTACCAAATCTACTCACAATGCTTTGGTCAGTCTGAGGTTGTGGTAGATCTACCCTTTCACTCTCAAATAAAGAATTCTGTTTTGCTTCAGTCACTTTTAATAAAGGATACACACACATCTACACAAGTAACAACCCCCC
>NW_026438744.1:0-491 GCF_001194135.2 Octopus bimaculoides
TATATGCATGCAGACATATATATATGTATGCCTGCGTGGATGTGCGTATATCAGTAATAAAATATAAACAGCTGAGACTTCTGTTGCATTCACATCCATAAGACGGAAAATTGTGGAAAGGACAGCCTGCAGGAACTGATACAAATATCTGTCGAATGCTGTTCGGCCATAAAAATCACCCCACCAAAGCAACCGACGACACCCCGCTAAGGAATTTAACAAAAGTAAAAATACTACTAAGCCAACCAACGATATTATCACAAACTCTGTTGGTACTTTTGATAACCTCTTAATCGCCTGCAGAGAGTTTGTTCTGTTGCTGTCAACACAGCCTACTCTCACACCAGGTAATACCATGCTAACTGAAACGATTGCAGGATATAAATAAAATACACCACAAATAATAACGACTTAAGTACGTTCGCCATTCACAAGTAGAGAATAAGACATCTATCTATCTATCTATCTATCTATCTATCTATCTATCTATC
>NW_026438745.1:0-524 GCF_001194135.2 Octopus bimaculoides
AGAATGGTATATATATATAAGATTCCAATACCTTGTGAGTAAATTCCAATTGTATATAAAATTGGTCATTCCAAGTATAGAGTTTGTCAAATTTGACCTTACAAATACATTCCTTACTTTTAGGTCGCTTTAAATAAACCCTTGATTCAATAGCACTGTGTACAAACTCTATACTTGGAATGACCAATTCTAAATACTATTAGAATTTATTCACAAGGTATTGGAATCTTATATGTATACCATTCTGCCTAAGTAATGGATCTACAAATGCAATATCCCTGCATATCTCACATCTATTTTCATTCCCCCACTTCACTCTCTATTTCATATCTTATCTAAATTAATTATTGCTTAACCATTCTCTCACACCGTCTCCGATGAAGGGATATAAAAAATATCCCAGAAACAGCTGTATTATAAATGTTCTAAAATCTTCACAGCCTTGGTTTTTTATCGCATTCTGAAAAAAAAATTTATATTTATATATATATATATCATCATCATCATCATCATCGTTTAACGTC
>NW_026438746.1:0-533 GCF_001194135.2 Octopus bimaculoides
CCAAACAATAATATATCTATTTATTCTTAATATGTTCTGGTTTATTTGAATAGGAATATCTGATCGCAGTCATTTTTCATCATTGAAAAAAATATCGCCTTCCTTCATAGAGAGTGTGTTCAATAACACTTGCAATTTCCAGACTTAGACCAGTAAATTGTGTTTTATGAACTCATAGCATCTAAAGGGAAGAGGTGTTCTTCATAAATGGAAAGCAACAGTGATAAAATATCAGAATGTATTAAGAATACATCCCTTATTGATATTATTATAAAATATTTTATTCATATTCCTCCCACCTGTCCAGTGTTGTTATTATTGAACACTGAGTCAGCCCTGATTGAAGATTGGACTCCCTTGTTAGCTCTTGTATGTTAATAGCAATGATAATGATAATGGTATTGACGACAATAGGGAAAAGAAAGCAAACATGCCAAACATCATAATTAAAACTCCAATGAGCCGGGTCTCCAGTCTGAAGTTAATGGCCTCTCTAACTCCTACCAGTTTCAGCTTCTCCCCACCAAAGATCA
>NW_026438747.1:0-355 GCF_001194135.2 Octopus bimaculoides
CACTAGCCTCGCACCAGTCGGTTTGTCGAAGGCAAACAGACGAAATAAGGGGGAAAAAAAATAGTAGTGAAAAAGACTTAAAGAACGGTTGGTCTATTACTGGCATTCAGTCACCATTTTTGGAAAGTTATGTGAACTTTTCAAGTTGGGCTGTACAGATCAGAAGGGCTGTATGGACGAATCAACGTCGGGGGTCACCAATTGTAAGGGAGGACCGTGCGAACTCATAAAAGGAGATATGGTGACGAATGGAAAAACAGGACTCCTTTTATTTAAACGTGTCACACGGTCGAACACACAATATAATATATCGAAGATGATATAGATGATATGTTATGCGACGATAACATAGATG
>NW_026438748.1:0-1466 GCF_001194135.2 Octopus bimaculoides
AATTGCTAAAATATTATTTATTAATTATAATATATGACAACACCTCTGACAGCTGATTTTATAATTATCTAAAATTATCTAAAAGTAATTTACATTACTTTTAGATAATTTATAAAATGAATCTCAACATATATTTCTAATGGGTATATCTTTACTACCTTTGAAGAGATTCATTTTATAATGATTACTGAATTGAAACAGCTGTCAGAGATGTTGTCTTACTTTATAATGAAGGAATAATATTTCATTAATTACCTGTCCATTTTCTCTTTATTCATTAAATATATAAATATATGAACCAGGGTTTATATGTTTACCTTATAGTTGAACTTTCTATAGATTGGTAACTAACCAGTATTTTCATTGGATTTTATTATCCCTTAATGAGGTCTATAACCTTTACCTGAATATATATATATATATGAGAGAGAGAGAGAGAGAGATAGTTATTTGTTAATTAGTGTTTTTATATGCACAAAAATATTGAACATTGACATAATAAAAAAAAATCTAAATGCAAGTGTAGAACTTGATATTTCTAATAATTTTTTTTTACTGTGACTTTGAAGTTTAACAGAATACGACTTATTCATACTACTGCCGTATAGTATACAATCATTATCAATCAAATGGTTGTATGATATATATTTTGTGTGTGCAGTTAGATGTTCGACTACAAATGTATATATGTATAAGTAAATTTTAAACATTATTCGTGTTCTCTTTTTATATTCTGTCACACATGCAACCAACCCCAGAACTGAATCTACAATTTAAATCAGATTTGGCACTTACATAACTACTATATTCAACCAATAAATACGATTCCTTCATTATTGTTTACCTCACTGTGTTGCGAAACCTATGTTATTGTACATAACCATTTCTGGCATATATAGATATAAAAATAAAATGAAAACGCAATAGAGGGCATTAAAACGTTCGGATAGATAGACAACACAAAGGCGTACATGAGAAACAACAATTAGAAGGACAGGCGAAAGAAGGACGGGTCATTCTTGGCTTTCTTTCATCAGTCAAGTCCCAGAAGTTACGACCATTTCGGACAGTTACACTTGAGATGTTTCGATCTGGTTGTCTCCGCAAAAAGTCTAAGTTAAGAGCATTAGGCCCCTTTATAAGAAAGCTAGCAAATGTGTACGGCAACAAAGACAAAAAAAAACCGGAGAACATGGTACACAATTACTACTCACTTCAAACCATTTTAAACTAGTGACAGACATTTTTTCCCATTCATTTCAGTTTTCAGCAAGGTCTTCCCAATGGCTTGAAAATATACTGAAGCTTAGCCTTGTTATTTAAGAGGGGATAGCCTACAAGGTATTTATTTTTCCAAAGCTGACCATAGAACAGTTGTTTGAGGAGCCTATCACCTTTCATCTGAACCAACTTCATTTTGCCCCTTAATCCTGCAAATATCATATATGTGTGTGTGTGTGTGTGTA
>NW_026438749.1:0-292 GCF_001194135.2 Octopus bimaculoides
TTGCATCTTTATATGAAATACATACACCTATATACAAACACACACAATCATGCACATAAACACGCTCTCACACACACACACACATATATATATATATACATACGTACGGCTTTACGCATACGTTATATATGTACAAAGTACATTTGTATATGCATATAGACACGCACACAAACATATATACCTATGTGTGTACGTGCGCGCGTGTGTATGCATGTATATATATATATAAAATATATCAATCCGTATATACTACCCAACGTGTTTCTATATATTTACTGATTTATAAAAGGAC
>NW_026438750.1:0-625 GCF_001194135.2 Octopus bimaculoides
GTGTAGGTCCCTAGCAGGACTGAAAAACCACATTTATGTTGCTAGTGTTTCGGAGAACAATTGAAATCAAGCTGTAGCCAGCATGCAAGTACATAAGTATGTATAGTTGCAGGAAAAGGTGTGTGGTTAAACAATTTACGATGTAGTTAAGTGGTTCAAGGTTTGATCTCTCTCTATCGCACCTTGGCTAAGTGCCTTCAACCAAATCCTTATGAAATTTGAGAGACAGAAACTATACAGTAGTTTGTTGAGTATACAGTTATTTACCTCCAATAGCAACCACACTGGACCAACAAAGACTAAGGTTTATGGGTCATAGCTGTTGCTATGGTAGCCTACTCATAGCAAAAGATCAAAAGAAAGACCTCACTTTACATACATCAACCAACTGGTACAGTACACTGGGGTAAACTTAGAACAACCTGCCCACCACTACAGATGTCATTTGTTGGACATCTAAGACAAGTACCTTAGTTTATTGACCTCAGAAGTATGAATAGCAAAGTCGATCCTTTGGGCAGGACTTGAACTTAGAACATAAAGATATAAAACTAAACACTACAGAGCATTTTGTCTGGCACTCTTTCAGTTTTGCCAATCCTCAACACCAACAATTTTTTTTTTT
>NW_026438751.1:0-206 GCF_001194135.2 Octopus bimaculoides
CGCCGCTGCCACCGCCACGCCACCACCACCACCACCATCACCACTGCCACCATCATCAACATCAGCATCGACATCATTATCATCAACAGTCACCATCATCATCATCATCGTCAGCAGCAATGTTATCTACAGCATCATCTTCACCTTAGGTACCATCACCACCACCACAACCACCACCACCATAACTACCACCACCACCACCACCA
>NW_026438752.1:0-261 GCF_001194135.2 Octopus bimaculoides
ACGATGTATCTCACTACAGATTTTTAATGTCAGCTAACTTGTTATATGTCCCTAACTTGATGGACATATAACAACAAGTCAGGTGACATTAACAATCTGTAGTGCGACACATTATCATTGACGTACCTGATGAGACCCAGATTGATGGGTTGAAACATATGCTGTATCCAATAAAGATTTAATACCAAATCCATCTCCCATTAATTAATATTATATATATATATAGTTATGTGGAGAATGGAGAAACAAACACAAGAAGAA
>NW_026438753.1:0-309 GCF_001194135.2 Octopus bimaculoides
CATACATACCTACAAGCATACATACACACACAGATACATACAGAAATACATACATATACACACACATACATATATTCATACACACACGCACATACAAACATACCTACATACATAAATACAACCATACAAATCTTCACACGTACAAACACACATACATTCCTACATACATATGGTCATACATTCACGCATACACACGCACTTCCATTCATCTATAGATGCATAAACAGATTGACCGCTTGCTTCTCTAGGACTGGTGAAAATGATGTAGCCACCTTCGATGAGAATCCAATAAGATTCATAATTCAATCA
>NW_026438754.1:0-568 GCF_001194135.2 Octopus bimaculoides
TGTATGTATGTATGTATGTATGTATGTATGTATGTATACACACACACACAGAGTAATCCCTCAACTATTGCAGGTGTACGTTCCAAAAGTCTCCGCGATAGGTGAAAATCTGAGAAGTAGAAACAGTACTGTACTGTATAGCTTTTTAAAAATTATTTTTATGATTTGTATATATTTATTTTATTATAAATGCAAAACAACACCGCGGAGGAATCGACGTAAGCTTAAAAAATAAACCGCGATATGGCGAGGGATTACAGTATATCGATCTTTACCCTTTGAACGGCACATCGCGAAATCAATTTTTTGTAACTAAACACTTTCAAACTTGGGACACTGGTAGAATGTGTCATATAAAACATCTTTTACTCTTAGTGCTGTTGAGAAAAGTTTGTATTTTCAAAGTTATTTCATATTAAAGTTGTCGTATTTCGGTAATTTCAACCAATATTCAGCTGAATAAAATTACTGCTGTTTTTTGTCAACAACAACTTCCGGCGGTGTGTATATATATATAACGTTGCGTCCTGCCCGAAGCTCGTCGAAACGCCGGTGTTAAAACGTGGGT
>NW_026438754.1:2844-4343 GCF_001194135.2 Octopus bimaculoides
ATAGTGGGGTTGTGTTAACCGCATTCTGGCTTTTTTACATTTTCCTATATATATATATATATATATATATATATATAAAGTAACCGTCGTCTGTGGTCCTGACGCCACACGCTATGCTACTTGGTTTATTTTAAGAACAGTTGGAGTGAAAGAAATCGGTTTAAGTACATTCTTTATGTGATAAAAAAAGAAGAAAACTAACTGGTTAAAGATCATCAAAATGTGGAGAGATTTCGCGTTTAAGAGACAAAAAACCTCATTGATAACTTCAAATATCTGTTGTGATAAACCAGCCAAAAACAAGATAAACAACTTAAGTGTTAAAATAGTTTAAACTGCGATGAAATTGTTTATAACAACAGTATCCTCATAGACGGAATACTATGTTTATCTGAGTGTTTTGTAGTGCTTGTGTGAAAACGAAGACAATGCTTTAACCGTTTTCGAAATACTTAACTCAAGAGCCTCTCAAAACTATGCATCCGTGTTTACAGCTCCATTTGGTTCACCATTGTTAAACCGCGCTCTCCCACCCTTTCTCCTTCCTACACTTTTACATCTATCTTTTCTTCCTCTCTTATTCATTATACTATTTTTTCAGTTTCTTCAACAAATTCTAATCTATGTTAATATCTGTCTGCATGTATGCTTGTACATTATCTATGTGAATTAACAGTATATATATATAACCGCCTGTATTCAGAAACTACCAAACGAAAACAAACCAGACGATGTATACATATTATTCGCTGTCTCACAGCGAAGACTTTTTTTGGCATACATTTTAAGAAATAGCGACCACACTTCTATCAAGCCAAGGTGGTGCTATTAAGGAAGGACCCGAACAAGGGGGACGAAATTGATAATTTTAGACCTATAACTCTGCTGAATACAGATTATAAGATTTTGGCCAGTGTCTTAGCGAAGAGGTTGGCGGTTGTCGGCGATAAGTTAGTTGGTGACGCGCAGACATGCGCTATCCCAAACAGAACTATCTACCACAGCCTTCACCTCACGCGCTATATCATAGAGAGGGTGGGCAAGAAACCTGGCATAGGTGGAGCCCTGACCAATTTGGATCAGTCGAAAGCTTTTGATAGGGTCGACCACCAATACTTGGAGGCTGTTCTCGCGGCAGCGGGTTTCGATTCCGTTTTCAGGAGCTGGATCGCTGCAATGTACAGCAGCGTCTGTTTGGTGGTCAAAGTAAATGGCCACCTTTCGGAATCGTTTATCATCGCACGCTCGGTCCGTCAAGGATGCCCACACTCGCCTTTTCTGTATGTACTGGCTCTCGAGCCATTGCTGCGGAAGCTGGATGTTTCGAGGGGCATTCTGCGTCATCTAGGATGCAGAAGGTTCGTGTTGGCTTACACGGACGACGTCACTGTAATAGTGTTGGACATCTCGGAAATCGAGGTGATCGGCACTGCTCTAAGGGAGTACGAAGCGGTGACAAGAGCAAAGATCAACCAAGAGAAGTCGGTGGGCCTGCAGCT
>NW_026438755.1:0-206 GCF_001194135.2 Octopus bimaculoides
ATATACGGCTAGCTTTGAAAGCATGCTGTATGCTTATGGGCGTGTGTATGCGTGTATGTGCGTGTATATGTAATGATGCATACGCTGATTCACTCAGTAAAATATTGAATATGTGTATGTATGTATTATATATATATATGTGTGCGTGCGTGTGTCTGTGTGTGTGTGTGTGTGTATCACTTAGCATGAATGTATGCATGTATATG
>NW_026438756.1:0-372 GCF_001194135.2 Octopus bimaculoides
TAACTTTGAGCCAAGTGAAATGTTTAGGTGACAAAAAACATCTAGAATAACCTTAGTCAGTGTCTTCGAAGAGCAGTCAGGGGGGTTAGAAAATCCTCATTGACATTCAGGTCTTCAGAAACGTACCGGACAGTGATTGATACTTGTTCCATGCCAGAGCAATTAGTGGTACCATCACATATAATGCCAATAAATCTGGAATTTTCTACTTTTATTTTGATCTCATGTAAAATGTTATGAGCATATGCCTCTAAAATTTCATTTTGAATTGTATCAGAGAGGAAATTGTTCCGACGCTTAGACCACTGGCTTACTTCTGCATTGCATTCTTCAGCAAGTTCCATTACAAGATTTACGAAGTTTCCCATAAGA
>NW_026438757.1:0-382 GCF_001194135.2 Octopus bimaculoides
TATATATATATATATATATATATATATATATATATCTATATATGTCTTGACATCATGTGATAGTTGTAAATGAGTGTCACTGTTATACAAGTAGAGTCATTCATTTCTAACATTCTGTGGGAAAATGTCTGGTCATGGGGCAAATATTACCTTGCTTGGAAACAGGTGAGGCTTGGCAGCAAGAAAGACATCTGGCCACAGAAAGTCTGATTCAAATAAACATTTTCTGACCCATGAAAGCATGGGAAAGTGAACATCTAATAATGATGATGATGAGGATGATAATGATGATGGTGGTGATGATGAGGACGACGACGACGACGACGACGATATTGATGGTGGTGGTGGTGATGATGATGATGATGATGATGATGATGATGAT
>NW_026438758.1:0-1104 GCF_001194135.2 Octopus bimaculoides
TTGTTCTGAGCTGCCTAGACTATTGCTCTCAGTTGTGGTCACCACACAGTATCAAATGGACAGCAGAACTCGAAGCAATTCAGCGTCACTATACAAAAAAGATCGCCACAGTCCAGCAGATGAACTACAGGGAGCGACTGAAGGTACTAGGTCTCTACTCCCTGGAGCGCAGGCGAGAGAGATATGTAATAATCTACATATGGAAAATACTGGAAGGACCAAACTTTGGCATCAAGTACTACACGAAAACATACACATACACACACGCACACATACAAAATACACACACACACGTACACGTACCTAACACCTACAACCCCACACAAACACGAACACACACACACACTCAAATAACCACCTGTTGACCTTCTACCTACACTGTCTATAGCGTCCACTAACCAGTCCTGCTACTAATTTCTTCCACTACGTCATACACACACACACACACACACACACACAAACACACTAACAGATAAACCACCAAACCATGCACACACACACACAAACATACACACACATACATACGCACACACGTTCTGTTATCACACACACACACTCGCAGACTTTCGCACACGCACAGATATTCATCTCCCTTTTTCACTCTCCTGTCTTAGAAAGAACTTTTCCCCCACCACCTCCTCTTCTGGTCTTTTCATAATGTAACCTCGTGGGCATCGGTACCATTTTCCTCTTTCTCCATTCTTCCATTCTCCGAACTTTCCATCTTTCCGACGAAGGGCTATGCCCGAAACGTCATACAATCTCTCTTTCCTTTCCTGAGCGTCCAATAATACTATCCATATCACGTCCTCACTTTGTTGTTTTTTTGTTTTTTTTGTTATTGTTTTTTTTTAACTATATATGTATATATATATATTAGGAGGTATGGAGGTGATGTACAGGGATCATATATTAGAAAAGATAATAAGGTACTCAGATATCTGGATGGTTGTACATTTACAGATTTTTATTAATATGTCCCATGTTTTTATAAATTAGCGCTTGCATCTATTCTTGTAGCTTCTCCAGATGTATATATATATATATATATATATATATACATATATATATATAGTATTTGTGTATATAAGATTGACCAGTAAC
>NW_026438758.1:1114-1289 GCF_001194135.2 Octopus bimaculoides
ATACATATATATATATAGTATTTGTGTATATAAGATTGACCAGTAACCAGTCTGTCAATATGCTAGAAGAAGCTCACTTAAAAAATTCTCAAATAAGTATTCAGCGGAGCAAAAACAGGCGGGCGAGACTAGTGAAAATTGTACATACCTCGATTATCTGCAGACTATAGTTTCA
>NW_026438759.1:0-453 GCF_001194135.2 Octopus bimaculoides
CTAAAACAAAAAAATAATAATTATTAATAAACAATATGTAGGGGGTAACAAGACTTTCGGACCACCCTGTACTATAGTATACGTCAGTGTATCGCAGTATGTCATAGTACAGTGTAGAATAGTAAGTTACATAGTGTTGGGACATAGTATAGTACTATGTGGTACTATAACATAGAGCCCTGTGTAATGCAATGTAGTAGAGCTCAGCATAGTATAGTATAGTGTAGTGTAGCGTAATATAGTGTGGCATAGAATAAGATGGTAAGTGCAGTGTTATACAGCATAGTGCAGCGTGGTGTAGTACAGTGCCGCAAAGAGCAATGTGTAGTATGATGTGATATTGTGTGGTATTGCATAGATGTTTGTTTTTATACATACGCACACATTTACACAAACGCAGCATACACACACACATGAATATGAGTGTGTGTGTGTGTGGTTGTATCGCATTGT
>NW_026438761.1:0-266 GCF_001194135.2 Octopus bimaculoides
CACACATATACATACACACATATACTGACTAATCTCATTAATTGTACTATCATTTATTACATGCTTCATGAACATAATAGCATGCATATATCTATAAGCTTATGCACACACATACACAAATGCACACAATTATTCATATACATACATACATACATGTATACATACATGCATGCATATATATATATATATGAATGTATATATGTGTATGTGTATGTATATATGTATATATATGTGTGTGTGAGTGTGTATGTGTGTGAGTGTGTGTG
>NW_026438762.1:0-201 GCF_001194135.2 Octopus bimaculoides
ATATATGTGTATACATATATGTATGTATGCATATATATGTGCATAAATATGTGAATATATATAATATATATACGTATGTATGTATATGTATGTATATCAGTAATAATACAAATAAAATTATGTAGACCTAAACTTTACCATGTTTACCTACAGACAAATGTAAATATACACATGTGTGTGTGCATGTATATATATATATAT
>NW_026438763.1:0-416 GCF_001194135.2 Octopus bimaculoides
ATATGCATGTATGTATGTATTCGTTCGTCTGTGTTTGTACCACCACCCACCCGCCATCACTTGACAACCGATGTTGGTGTGTTTACTTCCCCGTAACTTAGCAGTTGGGCAAAAGAGATCGGTAGAATAAGTACTGGGCTTACAAAGAATAAGTCTTGGGGTCGATTTGTTCGACTAAAGGCGGTGCTCCAGCATGGCCACAGTCAAATGACTGAAGCAAGTAAAAGAATAAAAGAATAAAAACAATACATAGACGATATGTGTGTGAATTTTGGAGTAGAATATGTTGAATAAAATCAAAATTAACTGATCCTCCTGTATTTTATTTTACTCAAAGCTTCAGCACCCACTCGTTTACATATATGTTGTGTGTGTGTATGTGTGTGTGTGTGTGTGTGTGTGCGTGCGTGCGTGTG
>NW_026438764.1:0-370 GCF_001194135.2 Octopus bimaculoides
GAACGAACCATCGAACGAACGAAAGGACGAACGTACGTACGTACGAATGAACGAACGAAAGAACGAACGAACGTACGTACTATGTACGTAGACACGAAATATCGAATGAACGTACGTACGTCCGAACGAACGAACGATCGAACAAACGAACGAATGAACGAACTTACGAACGAACGAACGAATGAACGAACAAACAAATGAACGTTTGTGCGTACGTACGTCTAGACGCAGGAAAGAACGTACGTACGTACGAACGAAATAAGGAAAGAAATAACGAACGAACGAAGGTTCGTAGGTAAGAACGATCAAACGAACGAACGAACGAGTGAAACGAACGACCGAACGAACGAACAAAAGTCCGTACGTACGT
>NW_026438765.1:0-1628 GCF_001194135.2 Octopus bimaculoides
AACAAACAAGATGAGGTCAAATGTAAATAATATACATACATGCATGCATACATAAATACATAAATACATACATACATACGGGAGTTATTATGTCAAAAGCTTTGCATGCTGACAGGTTTATGACATCCCACTTTAAAGGCTACCTCCATGCAATTCAAGAACAAAAGTTCTCCACCAAGTACCGACTCCATAAAAGGCAGAAATTATTGACTGACAACAATTGTTGCTTGAGCAAGACCAAGACTGAAGACGTTAACCACATTGTTGCCAGCTGCCAGAGAATGTCTTCCAGGAATTATCTTTCCAAGGGGCATAATGCAGTGGCCAGGATAACAAAAAAGAAAACACCGACAAACGAAGTTGACTACAATGAAACCGACGGGTCAAAAGAACATGAGTGGAAAATTAAAACAGCCACAAAGAAAAGATATGATCTGTTGTGGAAATCAGCTGCCCTCTGGACACCAAAATGATTCGAAAAATACAAGAGATATGGACCATTGATAAGAAAATCCAGTACCCAAGATACACTTTCGGTTTCATACATACTATTGGAGCAACAGGATACGTGTCAACTCGTCTGTAGCAAACCATGGCTGAGCTTGGGTTCTTGGGGAGAGAACGCAAATCCATAATTCACACACCACAAATGATCACGATATGTGGGACTATAAAAATCTGCAAGACCTTCTTAAGATTAAAAGGATGATGAACAAAATATTCTTTCCTTCACAACCATGCTACCAAGTAGGTGGCCAGTCAAAATTTATTCCAAATTAAAGAGAGATGAGAACATATATACATAAATACATACATATATAAATACACACACATACATGTGTGTGTGTGCGTGCGTGCATGTGTGTGTGCGTATGCGTGCATGTGTGTGTTGTGTGTATGTGTGTGTATTATACATGTATGTATTTATGTATGTATGTATGTTCTCATATGTATATATATTTTAATTTCAAGAAAGTTAAGAGGTTGTGAATCCAACCAACTAAGGGATAATATCTATCCAATATACTGCTGGTAGAATACCCAATTATTATTACACAAGTGTTTTTCATTGCATGGCAATTACATTACCGAGTGTAATAAATAGGTGAGGGTAAAGAGTTATTTTACCATTAACCTATAGAGCAATAAGAAAATGGAGGGGATCAATAGATAGTATTCATCAACTTATAGACATTGTATTATGTCCATTTATTTATTTACTAAAAGGACAATTACAACAATATACATACATGTATGACATATTATGCTTTACATATATAATATGTAAAATATAAAAATATCAGTAATTATTAAAATATATAACATATAGCAATAGAAATTAGGATAAAATCTTACAGCTGTTTCAGTCATTCTACTTTTATCCATCCACTGGACTGAAGTAGTTATTAGATGAAATTGAGGTAGTTGGGTGTTTCTCTAGGCTTCGTCAGAGATTTTATAAAGTACATAAGGTTAAGCTATGAATATGAATAAATATAAATAAATACACACACATATACATACTTTTACATATACATACATATACATAAATATACATAAATACATATACTTACACTTAAATGTACATGCATATATACATTTTCTGGCCGTTAAGTTTTCGCCAAGTT
>NW_026438766.1:0-385 GCF_001194135.2 Octopus bimaculoides
ATATGTGTATGTGTGTATGTGTACATATAAAATTATGTAATGTCTATATCTGTGTAAGTATAAATATATGTATATGTACGTGTATGTTACTCTGTGTGTATGTGTATATGCGTGTGTGTGCGTACATATAACATTATATATAATGTCTATATCTGTGTAAGGATAAATATATATATGTGCGTATGTTTCTGTGTGTGTGTACATATAAAGTTATATATATATTTTCTATATCTGTGTTAGTATAAATATATGTATATGTATGTGTGTGTTGCTGCGTGTATGTGTGTGTGCGTGTATGTGTGTGTGTGTACATATAAAACACTGTATATAATGTCTATATCTGTGTAAGTATAAATATATATACATATGTATGTGTATGTTTCTC
>NW_026438767.1:0-427 GCF_001194135.2 Octopus bimaculoides
TATCTATCTATCTATCTATCTATCTATCTATCTATCTATCTATTCTATCTCTATGTCTCTCTCTTCCCCTCCCTCCCTTTATATATATATATATATATATATAAACACACACACAGACACACACATGGTTAGATATATATATATGTACAGTTATACTAGTTATTGTTAGACTCAACTGGAGCAAACCAGTTGCTTAACGCACATTCTATTGACTTTCCTGCTAGTATTGATCGACAGATCAATATACACCCTGATTTCTGGGTACATATATACTCAGGACACATGTGTATGATAAACGTTCAAATAGACTTCATAGACACATTGTTCAAGAACCATGAATGAAAGTGGGTGTGAATAAATATATATACAATTATTTATTCATCGAAACGTGTACCCGCATATATATATGGATATATATATATATATA
>NW_026438768.1:0-809 GCF_001194135.2 Octopus bimaculoides
GGGGATTGCAATGTCGTTAATATTAACTGAATTTCTTTCATATCTCACAGCATTATGCTTATTCTTTCTTAATAGTTGGTGGAGACGTTATTCCTGAGAATATCTCTACAAAATGGTAACACTATAGATTAGATAAGTCTGCTATGTTGTAATGTAAGGTGTGGTATAAAGCTGTGCTATGTTTCTTTACATGAACTTGCACCAGCAAATTAACTCCAGCTTTACCATGTATGACATGTGTATACATAATTGTGATGAAAGAGAAGAAAAGTATTTGATACATCCACTGCTCTCTCTCTCTCAAAATGACTCTTTGGTACCTTACAGTCATACCAAAATATTAAACATAGATTAATATCAGGTTCAGAAAAGCAAAGTTTAGATGGTCAGAGATTTTCTGTTAATTGCTAACAATGTGCACTGAGGCAGTTCCTTGCCGTTGTCTGTTATGCTCTGCCTGAACAAGCATAGTTATGTAATGTCTCCCACTAACTCTGCTTGCATGTAAATATGGCATGGAGTGGAGAAATTATGTAAGATTAATCCACAATTCTTATATGCTTCTTAAGATATATTTCACTGAGCCTATAGCATGGATCTACATGTAAGGTGCACTTTGTGGTAGTTTGTCTGCGTGTTATCAAGGCCCCTAGAAGAAATGACAGTTAAAGAGAAGTTGGCTGGAGTTAAAATGTTTAACACCACTGTGATTGTTTCTTGTCAGAATAGTTTTGGGTTGTCCGGAAAGTTCATGCTGACTTATAGTAGCTTACCTTTCGACTTATTTGCCATGAAACTACCTCAATTCT
>NW_026438769.1:0-214 GCF_001194135.2 Octopus bimaculoides
CAGGTGTCGATAAATGGTTGAATGACCAAATCCAAGCTTATCTGGTAGTTCCTCAACAGTTACAGATTCCTTGAGATTGTTCCTCAAAAGATTTTGTTCCACCAGAACTTGCAGGACATCCTCACCGAACTCTATAGATCTTCCAGGATGAAGCTCGTCTTCTAGGCTGTAGTTTCCGGCTTGGAATTTCTGGAAGCATTGTTGACATTGGCTT
>NW_026438770.1:0-564 GCF_001194135.2 Octopus bimaculoides
TATCTCACTTCACTAATGCACATGTAGATAAATACACACACACGTGTATATATATATGGACACTATATATATATATATGGACAATATATATATATGTATATGTATATATATATATATGTATGTATACAGTGCTCTGTTGACTATTGCGGGTGTTACGTTGCAATACCCCTGGGATAGGTGAAAATCTGCGAAGTAGAAACAGTACTGTACTGTATATATTTTTTTATCATTTTAATAATATGTATATATTCATTTCATTATAAATGCAAAACACCACCACACACTCACCTCCCAGGTTTCGTTTTCCATACAGTATGTGCAATTCTTTGTTCACTCATCTATGTTATGCTACGCATTTTCTTTTAATATATTTTAATTAATGTATTATACAGTGCAGTACTGTACTCTATTTTTATTTATTAATTTATTTATTTTTAGGCATGATAATGTTTATTTTACCAGAGAAGTAATTGAAATCTAAAAAAATATAAATACATATCAGCCGAAAAACCTGCAATATACTGAGGAATCCACAATATAAATTTACATATAGGTGCAGGAGTG
>NW_026438770.1:2522-5454 GCF_001194135.2 Octopus bimaculoides
TATATATGTATGTGTGTGTATATCTTTGTGTGTTTGTGTTTGTCCTCCCAACATCGCTTGACAACTGATGCTGGTGTGTTTACGTCCCCGTAAATTAGCGGTTCGGCAAAAAATAGAATAAGTACTAGGCTTACAAAGAATAAGTCCTGGGTTCGATTTGCTCGACTAAAGGCGGTGCTCCAGCATGGCCACAGTCAAATGACTGAAACAAGTAAAAGAGTAAAGAGTATATATTAGCCAGAAAAATCAGCGATGTGGTGAATGCGTGATAGGTGAACCACAATATGGTGAGGGATTACTGTATATACACATATATCAGGTCACGCTCGAATGCCACTGGTCACTCTTGAACACTACTGGTAACATGTAACCCAGTACATCCTGTTACATGGTTGGGTTGTCGGTGACTAAATTGGCATCCCCACCAAGATTGTTTGGTGAGGAGGATAATTGTTGGACACCTAATGGAACAAAAATTAAGACCCATCAAAGGGTGGAAAAATTAATGAGTAGTCAACGATCATTCAACAATGTGTGTAGTGTGTATGTATGGAATATATATATATATATATATATTGTATATTTTTAAACTTCTTTTTATATTTATATTTTCATATTCATATTCATATTCATGATTCCTCTTATATCCCATTGATGTTGTTTATATATATTCTTATTTCATTTATATTTTTAAAAAAATTTTCATATATTGACATATGTATACATATATACCTATGTATATATATGTACACATGTATGTATATATATATACACACACATATATGCATAAATATATGTATACACACATATATCTATACACTCACACACACACATTATATATGTATAAATATATCATCATCATCGTTTAATATCCACTTTCCATGCTAGCATGGGTTGGACGATTTGACTGAGGACTGGTGAACCAGATGGCTACACACACATATATGTATACATATATATACATACACATATGTGTGTATGTATATATATATATATATATATATATATATATATATATGTGTATATATATATACATACACGTGTTTATAGATAGATAGACATATTCATACATATATATATATACTTATACATATATACATACATAAATACATGCACACGCGCACAAACACACACACACACACACACACAAATACATGATCAGATAGACTCCAAAGAGACCAGTTTTGCTCTGTGTCGGCAAGACTTGTGTCATTCAGTAAAAATCGATGCAAAGAGGACAGCAAACATGCTGTGGGCAATCGAAAAATTCAACGTTTCAAATAAAGATATTCTTCAGGGAACATTTGAAAGGAGAAAAATTAACGTAAGACAGCAAACTTTCACATCCTGTAAGTTAAACTGAGTGAAAGAGATGAAGATTAAGTATGCAGCAGGATGGCTGTGTGGTAAGATACTTAGATCCCCAACCACATGGTTCCAAGTTCAGTCCCACTGCTTCGTACTTTGGGCAAATGTCATCTACTACAGCCTCAGGCTGACTAAAGCCTCGGGAGTGGATTTGATAGAAACAGAAAGAAGCCTATTGTATTATATATATATATATATATATATATACGCACACAAATACAGGCTTGACTGTGTGGTAAGAGGCTTGCTTCCCAACCACATAGTTCTGGGTTCAGTCCCACTATGTGGCACCTTGGGCAAGTGTTTTTCTACTATAGCCTCAGACCGACCTGAACCTTGTGAGTCGATTTGGTATTCAAGAATAATACAACACTTCGCAAATATCTCCTTTGGGTAAAACCACCGATAGAAGAGAATATGACCAAAGACTGCGTGTACTCCATCCCATGCGGCTGTGGTAGGTTATACAAAGACGAAACAAGCCGACCCCTCAAAATAAGGGTAGAGGAACATCGCAAAACTGTGACACAAGGAGATGTCGATAAATTGGATATACCTGATCATGTATGGATAAATGGAGACCACCTCCCCCTGTGGGATGAAGTTAAAATAATAGACAGAGAACATTACTGGAAAATAGGAAAACTAAAAGAAGCAGCACATATGTTAGGACACAACAACCTCCTAAGCAGACCGAGTGCAGATATGGGCAGCATATGGGAACCAGTATTAAGGAAGGATAGAAAAATATTAGATTTATAAGCCCTAAAATTCAGTCCATAATTGCCCACAGGCATATGGCGTAGTGGTTAAGAGCGTGGGATACTAACCCCAAGATTCCAAGTCTGATTCCAGGCAGTGACCTCAATAATAATAATAAGTAATAATAATAATAATAATAATGATAATAATAATAATAACAACAACAACATCGAAAAATACCTTAGGAATGAGAACCCAGGTTTGAAATTTCCCCAAGACACTTGATGAAGGCTGGAGAGTATATCAGCTGAAACGTTGTGTTAACAACAAACAAGATGAGGACAAATATCCGTCAAATGTAAATAATGTACATAATTCCTCATCTCTTAAATATAGTACTGTATGGTCAATGTCTCTATAGCAGACTTTCCAAGTTTAAGGCAAAATTTCACCTTGGCTATTTGTTCCTGTCCACGACAAAATTGCAGATTACAGCACACGTGATTACAAAAACAAACTTCACAGCTTGCGAAGTAAACACAGCGATGTCACACGACACACTGCCTCATGAAGGTCACTGCTAGCTCTCACTGCACATGCAACAATGTGCTGCCATCTGTTGGTGCGCAACAAAACTAGTTTGTAAACATTTTGATGCTACCTTGTAAATGCTAAAGGGCTAATAAACTAAGAAGAGGTGTAGGAGCAGAAAGAAAAAAATAAATGTACTCTTTATATTGTTTTTACTAAACCATACACACACACACACACACACATTCATATGTATCTTTTTTTCTTTTACTCATCTCAGTCATTAGACTGTGGCCATGCTAGGGCACCACCGTAAAGAGATTTTAGTCAA
>NW_026438771.1:0-287 GCF_001194135.2 Octopus bimaculoides
GACTCGAGTTTCAGGGCTATTTCCCTTCGTCATGGCCGGTATGACAGTCAGTCTTTAACATATATATATAGATAGATAGATAGACGGGTATATGTAGAGATAAACAGATAGATAGATAAATAACCAGATAGATAGGTAGATTGATAAATAGGTAGATGGGTAGATACAGAGATAAACAGATAGGTAGATAAATAGGCAAATAGATAGGTGGATTGATAAATAGATAGATAGATAAATAGATAGATGGATAGACTGATAAATAGATAGATAGACAGACAGACAGACAG
>NW_026438772.1:0-257 GCF_001194135.2 Octopus bimaculoides
GTATGTATGTATGTATCTATGTATGTATGTATGTATGTATGTATATGTATATAAGGGGAAAAGAAAAAGAATTTGGCGTCCATGTTATGCTTGTATAATCACTAATAAATGGATTGAGAAAATGGAAAGGACAGTGTTCCATTCAATAATAGAGTGAAATAATCCAAATATTACATGATACAATACTTCTAACGAAATTACTGTCATAGAAGAAAGATAATAATAATAATAATAATAATAATAATAATAATAATAAT
>NW_026438773.1:0-289 GCF_001194135.2 Octopus bimaculoides
GATAGATAGATAGATAGATAGATAGATAGATAGATAAATAGACAGAGAGATAAATAGAGAGATACATAGACAGGTATATGTAAGGATTTATGGATAGATAGGTGGAGAGACAGACAGACAGACTGATAGATAGATTGGTGATAGACCGACAGATAGTTAGATAGATTGAAAGGTAATTAGATACAAGGATAAGTAGACAGGCAGACAGGTAAATAAAGAAATAAATAGGTAGATAGATGGACTGTTAGAAAGATAAATAGCTGATAGATAGATAGATAGATAGATAGAT
>NW_026438774.1:0-225 GCF_001194135.2 Octopus bimaculoides
AGACGAACTAAACAGCTAAGACAGAAAGACAAGGAAGTTGCTAACTAGATGTGGGCCACTCCACACAAAAAGCGACACAGACAGACTATATGTATCAAGAAAAAGAGGGGGAAGAGGACTTATAGGATGCGAACACAGCATTAGAGCAGAAGAAAACAACATAGCACGGTATATAAAAAAAATGCCACAGAACAGCTATTATTAGAAGTAAGAATGTCAGGCTTG
>NW_026438775.1:0-519 GCF_001194135.2 Octopus bimaculoides
GTTCGACAATCTTACAGTTCCACCATTCCAACGCCAGGATTGCTACTTTTTTTATATTGATCCCGAAAAGATGAATGGTGAAGTTGACCCCGAAATTTTGAGACATTTAGAAGTAATTAGATAAAAAAAAATCAATATTCATGCTTTTGGAGATTTTTCTGATCTTATTAGAGAGTGACTTGACTGTTACGAATACGTTTGGCTTTATTATACCTCAGGGATATCGAGCTTTCTCAAGTTCCTTGATCAGTATCGTTAATAGTTGTTTAGATTTTAAAAAGTAGAATAAAAAGTTAAGAACAGTATAAGCAGTAGTAATTTGCATAAATGCAAAATGTGGACTAAGGAATTTATAACTGTGTAAGGTCAATGGTTCATATTCAGACAAATGATTATAGATAGATTGAAATTTACCTTTTAGTTGGAGAAAGAAAGCAAACATCTAGCAGCAGTTATTAGTGACACTCACAGCTTCGGTGTTAGTCAGAAACTGTGCAGAAACATGTTTACATATATATA
>NW_026438776.1:0-670 GCF_001194135.2 Octopus bimaculoides
CCCCAACAGGTCTTCGCAAGCCGAGTTTAGTGTTCCTACAAATTTAGTTTAGCAGAGTTTAGTGATTCCTGATGGCTCTGGGGCTTTCCCTATCTTCATACTCTTAATTGCTTTATCTACCATGGAACTGTCAATTAGGATAGCTGGTCCCTTTGTTGGGACGGCATTCGGCAGACTCTCTTTCTCCCATTCATTCTCTTTATTAAGCAATCTTTCGTAGTGGCGTCTCCAAATCTCTTTCTTTGCAGCCTCATTTAGTGCAAGCGTACCATCATCCATGCGAACAAATTTCTCTCCAACGACATCACGATTCTCTCTCACACACTGTTTTGCAACACGAAATACTTCAATTCTTTGGTCCTCATGGTGCAGAACATTGGCAAACTTTTCCTTATCTGCTTCCCCTCTGGCTAAATAAACCTGTCTCCTAGACCCCCCCTTCTGGCACATTGGTACAATTCCCTGCTACCACCGTTCTTCCAGTCCTTCCAAGCCTGTTTCTTTTGTCTAATAGCCCTGTCTACCTCCTTGTTCCACCACCACGTTACTCTGGGTCGGGAGGGGACTTTACACCAGCCACAGATCTGGTCGGTGGCTCTCAACAGGTTGTCCCGTAGAAACCTCCAGTTGTCTTCCACGTTGTATGATGCTATATCCCCTTCTATTTCGT
>NW_026438776.1:1379-1855 GCF_001194135.2 Octopus bimaculoides
GAGGGGCATAGGCCGAGATGACGGTAGCTAACCTATGATTAAGCACTAGTCTAATCTTAAGTACTCTGTCACATATTCTGATTACCTCGATAACCTTATCAACCCATTTCTCTGCTAGAAGTATTCCTATGCCCCCGACCCCATCAGTGTTCCCTGCCCAGAAAATCTTGTACCTGTGTTCTTTGCCTGTGAGGAACCTCGCGGACCCTCCTCTCCATCTTACTTCTTGGATGCAGCACAGATCAACCCGTCTCCGTTCAAGCATTTCAACAATCTCACCAGACCTACCTTCCAGCGTGCCGACATTGAGAGTGCCAATTCTGAGGGTGTGGGAGGAGTGGGTGTCGGTGGGGTGGGCCTGTGTGACTTTGGGATGGCAGAAAGCAGTGTCGTGTACTGGAAAAGAAAGCTTGCATCTGGCAGAAGTCATAAACAAAACAATACCTACAACCTGCATACACTACACAATCTTTATG
>NW_026438777.1:0-345 GCF_001194135.2 Octopus bimaculoides
CAAAAGTTAAGAACTCACCTCTCTATCTATTATTATTATTATTATTATTATTATAATGCTCACGAAATATCCTTTTATATAAATTCCTCCATCATAAACAGGACTGCTTGAAATATAGCGAAAGGAACCAATACACCGGTCCTCCTTTCCAAACGCAACTAAAGCTTATGTACCAGGGAACATGTATGTACGGGAATGCTTATATACACATATGTGTATATATGTATGTCCTCTCACTCAACTGCTTCTCGTTCGCGGGCGATTTCTACCAGCAGGTCTTGGGAGTGGCCATGGAAACGAGAATGGGCCCCAACTATGCAAACCTGTTCATTGGCTATGTTGAGG
>NW_026438778.1:0-369 GCF_001194135.2 Octopus bimaculoides
AGGTTGGTAGCTGTCTACGCTCCTATGGATCGTAGGCAGACGGGTTTTTAACGAAATCTGGAGCACTTTCTGGTGACGTCAAAAACGGTAGTAATGGTAGGGGACATCAACACTATTCTCGATGCACGGGTCGATAGTGTTGGCTCGGCTGATAGGAAGGGGAGTCCTTGCCTCAAGGGGCTACTAGAAAGCTATAACCTAGTAGACCATTACCGACTGAGTGAGCCAAGTGTTCCACAGTGGACTTGGAGTAATAACGATGGCTCACGCAGATTGTACTTAGATAGAGTATTCGTGAAGGACCTAGATAAGGATACCATTAGCTGTCCACAATTTTGTATTGTACCTTACACTGATCACAAGCTTGTG
>NW_026438779.1:0-284 GCF_001194135.2 Octopus bimaculoides
CTACGGCCGGGTTAGTAACGAAAGGGTTAATCCTCCGTTGGTGAGGTGGGATATTAAAACACCGTTAGTGCAGTTGTGTGTGATTTACCCCAGGTATTTATTTTATTTCTTGTTAGTTTTACAATTATTCATCAAGAGTTTCTGTACAATTTGTTTCTCAAAAGACATATTGACCTTACAAAAAGATTTCATGTATTGGACAATTGAAAAAGAAATGAAAAACTGCTAAACCAGGCGAACAAAAAGAGCAGACATTTTATTTGGTAAGCATTTAGTGTTTACTA
>NW_026438780.1:0-308 GCF_001194135.2 Octopus bimaculoides
ATATTAGGAAATATTGGGTATAATATTATGATTTATGTAGTTTTGCAGTCTCATAGCAGACAGTTTACTACCAAACGGTCTCATGCCGAAAATAGTGGGGAGGGGGCAGAATCAGCAATCATCAGATATTGTCGAATGGAAGAAGCCGTGATTGATGATTGCAGAATTCGCCCCTCTTTTGGTGGGGCTTAAAACCATTTGGTAATAAATTGGTTTTGATGATGTCATAAGACCATAGCATTGTGTAAATAACAATAATATACTCCCTCTCTCTCTCTCTCTCTCTCTCTCTCTCTCTCTCTCTCTCT
>NW_026438781.1:0-236 GCF_001194135.2 Octopus bimaculoides
AGATAGATATACATATATGTACCATATGAATGTATATTAGTATCCATATACATACATTCATGTATTTATATATTTATGAGTGTGTACATATATAAGCATATGAACATATTTATACAAATATATATAACAAATATATGTATATATAACGTTTATGTATATCAAGTTAGGCATGTCTATCAGTCTGTCCATCCATCTCTGTATATATGCATATGTATTTATACATATATATATATATG
>NW_026438782.1:0-434 GCF_001194135.2 Octopus bimaculoides
CTGGAGGTGCGGACCGAACCAGACCCCGAGCAGTTTAACGGGTCCGTCTGACTTTTCCGTGTTAATTTTCGCAGCTGTCACTGCTTCATACTCGTTTAGTGTCTCGCCAATCAGGTCAATATGCCTGTGGCTCGACACCATCGCGGTGACGTCGTCGGAATAGGCAGACACGCTCCTTCCACATCACAGATCGCGCGGGACGCCCCTCAAAATCTCCAACTGCCGCAGTAATGGCTCGAGAGTCAATACAGAAGGGAGGAGAGACGACACCCTTGGCGAACCGAACGCGAGATGTTGAACGGTTCCGATAGATGTCCGTTCACCCGTATGACCGAGCAGATGCCGCTGTATAAAGCAGCTATCCACCCGCGGAAAACCGGACCGAAGCCAGCTGCCTTGAGAACAGCTGACAGGTATCGATGGTCGACCCTATC
>NW_026438783.1:0-315 GCF_001194135.2 Octopus bimaculoides
GTACAAAATATATACACTTTGTATTAAACATTAAAAAGTAAATATACATTCTGTACTGCATACTGTTCTGTGAATTAACACTGTTCGATACACAATAAACTCCAGATATACACTTTGTGATTCACAATAGAATCTATGATTAGTGAAAGATAACGACCAGTGTATATACGAAATTTGATCATCAAAAAACTACAGAAAGAAAAGGCTTCACCAAAGAAGATTTCTCATCATTATATAGCCGTGTTTAATAATATATACCCTAGCAATTATACACTAAATTAACAATATACAACGTATAGCTCATGCTGAAATGTT
>NW_026438784.1:0-746 GCF_001194135.2 Octopus bimaculoides
TATATATACACACACACACACACACACACATATATATATATATGCATGTACGTATCCATATATGCTGTTGAAATCTTATTTGGGTACATAGCCACACGTACAGAACATATATACACTGAAATCTCCATAGGTATGTACGTAATTTCTTACATAAACACATACGGAAGTATATTTATAACTTTCAATGTACTTCTCTCTCTTTCTCCCTACAAACACTCTTACACACACACACACACACACACACACACACACACACACACACACACACACACACATGTGCACAAAGCCACATACACACACATGCACACACATATGTTAGATGTGGAAAAGAAAAAAAACAGGAAGTAAGAAAGAAAGCATTGAAATCTTTTACATATGGTTGTGTAGTCAAGAAGCCAGCGATAAGATAGGCCAGTCACACAGAAAGGTAAAACCTAATAAAGTACAGCATTTTGAGCGCACACGTTTCTCAAAGACGGCCTGCACTGATACGGTTTCCGCCTGGGGTCTATAGGGACCATCAGTTCGTAAAATATGTGTACTTACGCGCGCGCGTGTGCGTGCGTGCATGTGTGTGTGTGTGTATGTGTTCTTTCAAGTTGACTATATGGGAGGGCGAGGAATAATTAGATATACTGAGCATATGTGATGTGTGTGTATATATGTATGTATATGTATAGGTAGGTATATACAAATTTATATCCAAGTATATATATATATATATATATATATATATATATATATAT
>NW_026438784.1:1452-2517 GCF_001194135.2 Octopus bimaculoides
TGTGTGTGTGTATATATATATATATATATATATATATATATATATATATACGACGATGAAGGTTCCAGTTGATCCGATCAACGGAACAGCTTGCTCGTGAGATTAAAGTGCAAATGGCTGGGCACTCAACAGACACGCGTACCCCTTCACATATTTCTCAGGGAGATTCGGCGTGACACAGAGTGTGACAAGGCTGGTCCCTTTGAAATACAGGTACAACTAATTTTTACCAGCTGAGAGAACCGCAGCAACGTACACACACACGTACACAAACGTGCTTTTACACAGTTTCCTTCTACCAAGTGCACTCGAAAGGCACTGGTCAGATGGGGCTGTATAGCAGAAGAGTGCAAACTGTGCTTCTTAACCACACAGCCATGTTGTAGAATACATCATTTGTTAGGATCGGAGACCACTTACTGTAACAAAGAAACAGGAAAATCCTATCTGAGAAACTTACGCTAGGAAATCTGTACATCTTGAAGGTGTAGGCTTAAACATCTATCATCCGTCATTACTTGACACTTAAAATCGTGTTGCCATAAAAACAAATGAAAAACAAGAAAAGATATTAAGAACACTGAAATAAAATGCCAGGAGCGGAGAAGACAAAAAGAAAAACAGAAACAATAAAAATTCTGAATCACCAATTATAAGACGGGCAGTAGCAATTATGTTTGCATTGAAGAAAACAGGAGGATTGGTAGGGCCGTTTTAATCTCGTACTTCGTCATTGTTTGACAACATTTTCCTTAATTGTGTGTGAGAAGGTGTAGTTTGTTAAATATGAGGGAACAATCAGTAAACGATTGCTGCAAAAACATCAAACAAAGACACGAAATAAAAATGAAGTGAAATGAAATGGCGGCCATTTTCAGGACATCATCGATCGGCGGACGGATATATCATTGCTTCCACAACACTGAACGTACATCAAACGGTTAAAAACAACGAAGGATTGATGCTGGCTTTCCCCACCTCACTTCGCTAACTTCTCCGAAATTGTTTCCGCATAATATATATATATATATACACACACACACACACACACACACACATACATAT
>NW_026438785.1:0-460 GCF_001194135.2 Octopus bimaculoides
GTATTAATGTATGTATATGTGTGTCTACGGGTGTATGTATGCTTGTATATATGTATATATCTATGTAAGTGAGCATATGCATGCATATATATACGTCTGTTTCTTTCTATGTATGTGTGTATGTACGTATCTATGTATGTACGTATGCATACATGTATATATGTATGCATCTATGTATATGTGTATCTATGCATGCATGTACGCATGTGTGTACATTTGTATGTGTATATATGTATCAACATGTGTAGATATTTATGTCTATTACTACATGCATTGTGTGTATACACACGCACGCAAACATATATACGTGCATACATACATTGTATGGATCTGTATGCAAGTACATATATGCAAGTACCTTTGTACACATGCGTGCAAGAAAAGTACTGTTTGTATGGATGTGGATAGAAATACATACATACATACATACATACATGCGTGCATGCATACATACATACAT
>NW_026438786.1:0-441 GCF_001194135.2 Octopus bimaculoides
TAATGGCGAAACTAATAATATAAATAAAAAGTACTCCAATCATAATAATAATATTATTCTGGGAAGTATACCCCATATTCACCCACACAATAAATTTAAGAGAAAAAATAAAAACTCTATCTGGTTAAATATCCCTTTCAACTGTGCAATATCCACAAATATTTACAAAAGATTTATGAATATTTTACAAAAAATTTTCCCTTCTTCCCACAGATATAGTAGAATTTTTTCTTGTCATACAGTCCGAATTTCTTACTCTACCCTTCCTAATGTAGGTACAATCATAGCTAGGTTAAACAAAAAGAACATTAGGTCAGCTAGAATAAATGAAGTTAAGAATAGTGGATATGGTTATATGAATATAATTAGTAATCTAACAAATACCAAAAAGAATATTGCTAATAATTATATAAATAGAAGTGAAAATAACAGTGACAATGG
>NW_026438787.1:0-221 GCF_001194135.2 Octopus bimaculoides
GTGTGATAATATATATAGATATGTACATATATATATACATACACACACAAACACACATTTATATCTATCATCTCTCTATTCTTCTCTCTATATATCTATGTATCAATCTATCTGCTTATATATGTATATATGAATGTAAGTATCTATCTATCTATAAATATATATATTCATATACATGTATATTTACATATATTTACACACACACACACACACACACACAC
>NW_026438788.1:0-247 GCF_001194135.2 Octopus bimaculoides
ATAAAACACAAATCTGCACATACATACATACATACATACATACATACAAATAAAATACCCTGTTGTTGATGTTGTAATTCCAATGAACAAGCCTTGGATCTTGGATAGAAACCGACTATCTGTACATATATATATATGTACATACAAACATACATACATACGTACATACATACTAATATACATACATACTTACATACATGTATATATATATATACTTACATACACACATACATATATATATACACAC
>NW_026438789.1:0-456 GCF_001194135.2 Octopus bimaculoides
TATAAGAATTAATTCATTAAATGGAGTTCAATAAATGTCATCAAATAAAAAGAAATGAAGCAGATTTTGATATTAATGATGGATTTTTCATTTATTCAACAATTATCCCAAACAGCTGTTTCTGTCAAAATGACCATGATATCAACAAAACAAATAATGCATACTATTATCATATAATGTCTTTTTGTACTCATCAGTGGATTATAATTAAAAATTAAAAATTAACACAATAAGACGTTTTGCTTCATTTCATTTTATTTGCTGACATTTATTGAAATTTGTTTAATGAATTAATTCTTATAACGATCATTTGCATATATTTATTCATACGAATATGATAAGAAATTTGTAAATAACGTATGATAAAAGACACTAGAAACCTAGGGAATAGATCCCTTAGCAGAGAAAGTAAATTTTCATCCGGATAAATATATATATATATATATATATATATAT
>NW_026438790.1:0-612 GCF_001194135.2 Octopus bimaculoides
ATAGACAGTGAGGGATAATGATAGCAAGATCGTTTGAAACCAGGCTATAGTGAGGGTAAAAGGCATAAAGATGGTGAGAAAAGTAGCAAGATGGCGAGTATCGAGAAGGATAAATAGAGAGCGAGAGAGAAAGAGGGAGAGAGAGAGAAAAACAAATCGTTTCAAAGAAAGATATAGTGAGGGAGAAAGATAAAATGATGAGGGAGAAAGTTAAAACGATAATGAGTGAGAAAGATTCCAGATATCGACAAAGGGCAATGAAGAGACAGTGAGAGAGAAACATGGTAAGGGTGAAAGGTAGAGAGAGACACTAAAGGGCAAAGATGGCGAGATAGTGAGGTGAAGTGACAAAGATGTAAAGATGTTGATGGACAAACGAATAAAAAACGGACGACTATAAAATATTGAACGAAATAAACTTTATTTTGCTTTTTTAACTGGCCCCAAAAATGTGCACATCAGTCAGATACAACTCAAAAATGAACAAAACAATAAAAGAGAATTATAAGAAAAATACACACCCAAGCGCATGTATATATATATATATATATTGATAGGAAGGACAAAAAAGAAAGAGACCTCGATATTATGTAAATAGAGGAATTTATCTGT
>NW_026438791.1:0-622 GCF_001194135.2 Octopus bimaculoides
TGTGGGTCTGCACTTGTATATTTGTGTAAGTATATCGATATGTATGTATGCGAGTGCGCGCCAACGCCTTTGTGTGTATGTGTAAATTTGTCCGACGTGAAGCAAACATGATTAAACAATCTGGACCAACGTTTTGCAAAAACTTTTGGCCGACAGCTCAAATTTTTTAATCCGTCGATGGTAAAGAGTTAATCGATTTAAAGAGCTCTAAACGAAACTATTTGTTCGGAAAAACATATTGTAAAAAAATGAGATAAAATAAATGTAGCATAGAGCAACAATTTAAATTACAAGCAGCAATTATATCTGTCGCAGATTATCTAATTTATTGAATGTTGCGTATAAAACTATTATTTAATATCCAGGACCGGTTTTAAAACAATCTATGTCTTTGTGCAGCTAAGGGTTGCTCTGCATTTAAATTGATGTAATGATTGCATTGTTAAATTAAATGGAGTTGCATGAAACCATCGTGCTGCATTACCTCTGGATATTCTTGTTGCTTATTTTGATTTTAATCACCTTACTTTGAGATTGTATGGATAATACCGTACTAAATTCTGGTGCCTCACTCATCTGAATCTAAAGTACCACATTCATCTCAATCTAAATTTCTCTCTCT
>NW_026438791.1:1349-1952 GCF_001194135.2 Octopus bimaculoides
ATATATATATATATGTGTGTGTGTGTGTGTATATATATATATGTATGTATGTATATGAATATATATGCATGTGTGTCTTAATGCGTAGTATGAGAAAAATATATACGTATATTAAACCGATAATGATTTTGTTTTACATTATTATTCTTATCTTCATGATCATCAGCAGCAGCAATAACTGCATTAACAACAACAACAACAACAACAACAACAACAAGACCATCGTCGTCAACCACAAGAATAATAATAATAATGGTTAGAACAATAATAATAGCAGTAAGGATAATAACAACAATAAAACGACGTATGAGTCTTCGACTTTAGCCGAACGACCTGCATAAGTGATTTGTTTATAGTTATCAAATGTATGTTCTGTACATTAAGTCACCCTTTCCATTAAATCGATGTTGGCTGGAAAGATGCACGGTGAACTACGGGTCAGGGGTCGAAGTGATCGCAGAGCAACGTGAGATGAAGTGTTTTGCTCAAGAACACAACGCACCAACCCGGTCTAAGAATTGAAACCACAAAAAAGAAGCAGGAGGAGGAGGATGAGTAGTAGTAGTAGAAGAAGAAGAAGAAGAAGAAGAAGAAGAAGAAGAA
>NW_026438792.1:0-425 GCF_001194135.2 Octopus bimaculoides
TGCATTTTAGAAAAACAAGTAAGGAGTCGATATCCTCCGCCATCATCACTGCAAGATCTGGAGATTGTTTTAGCTGAAGAATGAACAAAAATTCCTTTGGAAACAATTCACACTTTATACGCGTCCAGACCACATAGAATTCAAGCTGTAATTACTGTCAAAGGCAATTCTACCCCATATTAAAATAAATTTGTTTGAAATTTTAAGTTGTTTCTATTTTGTCCAACCCCTATACATACATGCATACATACATACATACATGCATGCATGCATGCATGCATATACACACACACACACACAAACACACACACAAACACACACACAAACACACGCATAGGATCTTGTTCAAAACGGGGGCACCAGTTTTCATTTATATTTTATGTAATGTTTTTGGTACTGAAAGACTTTCAAACTTCGTATACTTA
>NW_026438793.1:0-232 GCF_001194135.2 Octopus bimaculoides
GTTGATCGAATCAACTGGAACCCTCGACGTCGTAAGTGACGGAGTGCCAAGAACAATGAATTTATAGAGATACAAAAATTAGATTCATTTTATAAATAAATAAAGAGTAGATATAAAATAATAAAGAAACAAAATAAAATAATCAGGTAGGGCAGAATACCATAGAAAAGGTATGAAATAGTTTAATTACTAATACTATGGTAAAGTATATGTAGCTTATTAACACCAATAA
>NW_026438794.1:0-443 GCF_001194135.2 Octopus bimaculoides
GAAGAAGAAGAAGAAGAAGAAGAAGAAGAAGAAGAAGAAGAAAAATTGGGTGTTGGTGGTTGTTAGTGTTGATCATGGCGGATATGGTGATGATAGTGATGGCGACGGTAATGATGGTGCTCACGATGGTGCAAGAGGAAATAATTGAGTTTCACATTAAATCAAAATTGAATTCTATTGCTGCAAATTTGATTTTCTCTAACGAAAAATACTATTTTCCGTTTGTTTTCGCTTCCACTCAAAAATTGATAATGAATTCACAAGAATTAAATAACTGTTAAACGAAAATACGCACACACAAACATCTACATCTCTGCGCGCACACAGACACACACACAAATGTATATTTATACATACATACATACATACATACACTTACATGTATATATGTACGTATATATATATATATATGTGTGTATGTATGTATGTATGTATGTATGTAT
>NW_026438795.1:0-329 GCF_001194135.2 Octopus bimaculoides
AAAAAATAAGTAAAGAACCACGTATAAGGCCACTGAATTGTAACGAAAGAGCTCTGGTCAAACAAAAACCTGAAAAACAAATAGTGAACATCAAATAAATAGTGCTTGTGTTTTTATTGGCAAAACCAGCAACATGACATCCCATCCAATATGCTTCAAAAGACGATAGGCCATACTAGAGCACCGTCTTTTATTTGAAGAAATCAACGCCAGGAATTATTCTTTGGAAGCCTCGTATTAATTCTATTACCTCTTTTTTCGAACCGCCAAGTTACAGGTGCATAATCGCATCAACATTAGTTATCAGGCGATGGTGGGGTGACATACAG
>NW_026438796.1:0-200 GCF_001194135.2 Octopus bimaculoides
GTGGGGTGGGGGTAGTAGTCGATGTGGTAATAATAACTGCACAGCGAGTTGATAAACACCTGCAGCTGAATGCACAATTGGATGCAAGCATGCATAAAAGAGTAAACCAACAAACAAATATATACACACACACACACATACATACATGTATGTATGGCATACAACTAAATATATATAGACATGTATATACATATATATAT
>NW_026438797.1:0-336 GCF_001194135.2 Octopus bimaculoides
TCATCATCATCATCATCATCGTCATCATCGTCATCGTCGTCGTCGTCGTCACCATTAGCGTCGTCGTCTTCATCATCATCATCATCACCATCATCGTAATCGTCGTCATCACCATCATCTTCATCATCATTCTCATCATCATCAGCCATCCTCCTCCTCCTCCTCCTCCCCTTCATCATCATCATTATCATTATCGTTAACATCAGCGTCATCATCATCGTTATCATCATCGTCATCATCATCATCATCATCACCATCATCACCATCATCACTATCATCGTAATCAGTCATCATCATCACCACCACCACCACCACCATCATCATCATCATCATCAT
>NW_026438798.1:0-434 GCF_001194135.2 Octopus bimaculoides
ATATATATATATATATATATATATATATATATATATAATATATATGTTTAAAAATATACATTCTTTACATATTAATATGCATGTATACATGTATATATATGAATAAATACAAATAAGTATGTGTGTGTGGACGGGGTGCGTGTGTGTCTATATATCCAGATGCATGGAGCCATGCGGAAACTTGTTTTATTGCGCAAATGTGCATGTTACGAAATTATAAACGCATTTCCATCTCCTTCATTCCATTCGCAGTAACGCTCTTATGCCTTCTTGTAAATAGGCGTAGCTATGTACATAAGTATGTAGGTGTGCCTCTTTGTATGTGTGTCTGTATCCATGCTTATGCGTGTGCATGTGTGCATACATTCATACACCATTATACACGCAGGCAGCACAGACAAACATATGCATATATATATATATATATATATATA
>NW_026438799.1:0-465 GCF_001194135.2 Octopus bimaculoides
TATATATATACATGAATACTCATACACACACATACATTTGTATATTCACAGAAATACTGTTTTCATTCATTTTTATCTTAATTATGAAGAACTGGAATGCAATATACGAAGCTGACTGCAGCCGATCATGTAACCAGACATGAAAAACCGGATCCTTATTGTCCGGAATCCCTTAGGGGTCGGTACTGAAACTAACCATTCCTTCAGTGAACGAGATTAAATTGAATAAAAAAACATCTCCAAAGAAATATGAAGTCTTGTACCTATGTGAAAAATATATTATTTTGAATTTGTTATTTTCGAACGTATTAGTTTCCTTTTCTAAGCAAAGACAATCTATGTGTTCGTGTGTATGTGTGCCGTGCAGGTATGTTTGTGCATGTACGTGTGTGTCTATGCGTGTACTGTGTGTATGTAGATACAGATACATATAGTCGTGTATGTGCATGTACATATATATATATA
>NW_026438800.1:0-704 GCF_001194135.2 Octopus bimaculoides
AACACACGAACTCATATAAAGAATCTTGCAAACCAAATCCAAAACCGAAATATTTGTTAGCTATATGAGAATGCCAGCAGGTTACTACAGGCTATTTAAGCTATGTATTGAACTGGTGTAGAGAAACAGTATTTAATGGAAATAAATAATATTGGCATGGAATGTGGAAAAGAAAGGCAACGCTGAAAGTACTGATATAAAATCTTTACTTTTGGAAATATAAAATTTTAGTTCCTTTCCATTATTTTACTGAACACATTAACGCACAATAAGCTCTATAGAATATAGATGCTATAAATAAGAATTGGAAATAATTGTATAGGGAAAAGTTCCTAAATACACGCAGATGCATAAACACAAGCATAAACAACAGCGTTTCAAACAGAATTAAAACAAATTTTTAAAATTTCAGAATATGAGCAACAGATCTCATATTTTGTTTATATTCTGTACCTGTTCAAAAACTGCTGGCCTTGTGTCGAAATATGAAAATAATAATAATATTATTATTATTATTATTATTATTATTATTATTATTATTATTATTATTATTATTATTATTATTATCATTATTATTTACTTTTAATCTGCATGCTTGTTACAATCACTCGCCGAGGCACATCCAGCGTCCTAGATCGAGTGAAGAATAAGAAATGTTACAGTATGACTGAAAGCTTGGTGAGGGTGAGTTGCAGGGGCAGTAG
>NW_026438801.1:0-326 GCF_001194135.2 Octopus bimaculoides
AGAAGAATGGTTAGTGAAAGCTGTGCGAGCCATGTACAGAGACGCTGTCAATACGGTGAAGGTTGGCAACAAGTACAGTGAAGATGTCCGGGTAGAGGTAGGAGTCCACCAAGGTTCAGTCCTCAGTCCCCTCCTATTTATCATAGTCCTCCAGGCAATAACAGAGGAATTCAAGACAGGATGCCCCTGGGAGCTCCTCTATGCTGATGACCTTGCACTAATTGCTGAGTCACTATCAGAACTAGAAGAGAAGTTTCAGGGGTGGAAGCAGGAACAAGAATCGATGGGCCTTAGAGTCAACCTAGCTAAAACCAAAGTCCTAATAA
>NW_026438802.1:0-595 GCF_001194135.2 Octopus bimaculoides
TATATATATATATATATATATATATACATATATATATATACATATATACCATAAAAACCCGTGTAATTTGCACACCTGTGTAATTTACGCAGGTGATTTTCTGGATAATAATTGTTAGAAAAAATCTTCTACTCATGTAAAATTCGCACCCAAAAGTTTTCAGAATTGCTGATATGGCCAGGGAAAAAAGGTTTTCAATTTAGTAGTATTTAGCAAAATTTCACTTACTTATGATTAAATTTTATTAAATTTTCATCAAATAAAAATAGTTTCTGTTTAACAGGTGTCACATTGAAAGCTATTAAATTACGAAGTGTTTGTGTTGTATATAATAAACTTTATTTTACATTTCTTGCCCACAAAAGATTATGTCTGATCTTTAGCATTCTTCTGTATGTCTTCCCAAATCATGATAACAGGAAAATTTATTGATAATTCTTATCAACAAAAACAAAGCTGATTAATATGCACAAGTGTTGCAAAATAAGTTTAATTACCAATAAACATCAGCTTGGATGACACTTTACTCAACCAACAGCGGAAGGTGACCGATCAAACTGATTATGTAAACAGAATTCTGATTGGTCAAAAGTGT
>NW_026438803.1:0-205 GCF_001194135.2 Octopus bimaculoides
TATATATACACACACACCCACATATATACACACACATATATATATATATATACACATATATACATATACACATATATACCCTAACTCTAACCAGTGTGCATGCGCTTTACCTTAGTTCAATGTTCTACGGTAAAATAAACATCATCATCATCATTGTTCAACATCTGCTTTCCATGCTAGCATGGGTTGGACGATTTGACTGAGG
>NW_026438804.1:0-668 GCF_001194135.2 Octopus bimaculoides
AGAGAGAGAGAGAGAGAGAGAGCGAGAGAGAGTGAGAGAGAGAGAAATTTAAAATTTTCAGGCGCAATCCATTTCATAGATAATCATTAAATCGGTGGAAGCTTTATTTTATTGTCATGGGTAAGTTGAAAGGAAAAAGAGATACCTTATTGAGTTCTCTGTTCAAATCTTCCTCTATTCTGCTGCTCATATATCAATGATAAAAATAATTATTTCTTTTATTGGCCAACGGGGTATAAAACCCTGGAGATAGTGCAAATATAATATACAAATCAGTGGGAAATTTACAGCGAGTAAAAGGAATAAATGAACAACATATTAAAATAGCAATATTAAAGTAAGACCAATATGTCGAAAACACAAGAAATAATACAATGACATGAAAGACTGCTCCCCAAATGAGGAACAATTTAAGGTACTCACACGAAGTTCCGGATGACTCTGACACGCCAAAGAAAGTATTTCCTTCCAGTTCTTATTACTAGTCAATTGCCGCGTGTTTACAATAGGCCCATTTACTACTCTCACCAAGTACCCCACTTACACCAACTTTAACAAACACCCATCCACCCACTTTTCATGAAATTTATTGGTGAGTAGCGTGGAGGCGCAATGGCTCAGTGGTTAGGGCAGCGGACTCGCGGTCAGAGGATCGCGGTTTCGATTCC
>NW_026438805.1:0-128 GCF_001194135.2 Octopus bimaculoides
TCCATATATGTGTGTGTGTGTGCATGCATACATATACATATACACACACACACACATATACATATATATATTTTTTCGTACACATACACATATATACACATACACACATGTACACATATATATACATA
>NW_026438805.1:138-268 GCF_001194135.2 Octopus bimaculoides
CATACACATATATACACATACACACATGTACACATATATATACATACATACATAAACACACATACACGCATACATACATGTATACATACACACATACATATAGAAATATGTACTTACATACAGAACCTAA
>NW_026438806.1:0-341 GCF_001194135.2 Octopus bimaculoides
TATATACATACATATACATATATATATACATATACATATATATACACATACATACACATACATACACATATGCATATACACACACATACATACTCATATACATATATATAATATATATACATAAATATATATACATACACACACATATATATATATATATATATATATATACTTACTAATTTATATAGACAAATCACACACACTCACATATATACTTATAGCCATATATATATACATGTATATACACATATACATAAGTACATACATAAATATACGTATACATACATATACACAAAACACTCATATATGTATATATATATATATATATACATACATATATA
>NW_026438807.1:0-277 GCF_001194135.2 Octopus bimaculoides
ATATATATATATATATATACAGCCACACATACTCACACACACGTAACCTTATTGTGATAACATTAATGGTGAATTATTAAAGAGAAGACGCATCTGAAAGACGAATGAAAAACTTTCTATGACGCTCATATTCACGATGAATAAAAGCAACGTTCTTTACAAAAACCACACAAACACACTTTCCTCAACTTCATAATTCATAACACAGCAAGACACCTCCAAGATGTTATATTTTATCTCATCCAGCCATCTCAATACTTGAATACAACACCACAAG
>NW_026438808.1:0-641 GCF_001194135.2 Octopus bimaculoides
AATAATAATAATAAATTCTTTTATTGGCCACAAGGTCTCACATAAAATTACATTAAAAGACAAAAACAGGACGATACGAGGGGTTTTACAATGTGTAGACAATATAAGTAACAATTAAAAATTAAACAATTTAAAACTCTCGATAGGGGAGGTGCTTTAAGGACCTCATGGAAAAGCCCACAAAAGTCACGGATGTCTGATAATGATAATAATAATCCTTTCTGCTAAAGGCAAAGTTTGCGGGGAGGGGACTAGTCAATTACATCGACCCAGTGCTCAACTGGTACTTATGTTATTGACCTCAAAAGGATGAAAAGTAAAGTAGACCTCGGCAGAATTTGAACTCAGAACATACAGACGGGTGAAATGCCGCTAAGCATTTTACAGGACATACTAATGATTCTGTTGGCTCATCGCCTTATATACTAATTATAATAATAATAATAGTTTCAAATTTTGCCATAAGGTCTGAAATTTCGGGGGAGGGGGTAAGTTGATTGCATCGACCCCAGCCCAGTGCTCAACTGGTATCTATTTTATCAACCCCTGAAGGATGAAAGGTAATGTTGACATCGACAGAATTTGAACTCAGAACATGGACGAAATACTGCAATGCATTTTGTCCGGCATGCTAACGATTC
>NW_026438809.1:0-612 GCF_001194135.2 Octopus bimaculoides
ACACACGCACACACATACGCATGCACACTCATACATATATACAGAAACACATACATATCCACCTATTTTGACTGTATCATTGTGGTCTTCGAGTTTCCTTGTGTTAGGAGCATGCGTGTGTGTGTCAGGTGAAAGGTTGTAAGTAAGACGTGTAGCCAGTCAGACGTACTGGTAACGATGGCTGTTGAGCGACTGAATAAAGGCGTTGAGGTGAAATGATGGCGCGGTGTAGTGTGGTGTGGTGCTGTGTTTGGTTACGAGTGGATGATGGCGGGCTGCGGACTTGTTTGTCTCTGTCTGGACGTGTCTCCGTTCAAATAAGATACACAACAACACTCGAGATCTAAGTAACCAGACATACGCACACGCGATTCTGTGTGTCTGTGTGTGTGTGTGTGTGTGGTTGAGTGTGTGTGTGTGTGTGTCTAGTGGTGACTGTGTGCGTAAGTATCTTATTTCGCTTTTCTCACCTGCTACCACTCTTTCTCTTGGCCAATCTCAGTATGTCTCCGCCGTTGTTTAATATTTATCAGTTTGTTGTACATGCGCAAACAGACACACACATTTATGCTGTACTGGTATCTGCATACTGACATATATATATATATATAT
>NW_026438810.1:0-655 GCF_001194135.2 Octopus bimaculoides
TGGCACTATGTCTCTGTTCCCCTTGGCTCAACCTACATACAGCTGTCACAGTCACCCCGCCAATGCATGCTCCCTGGATGCAAACACTGCCATCCCCTCGCATTCATCTTCATCTGTCATGACGAGGGCAATTAGTGCCTCATTGACAACAACAACAACAACAAATGCCTCGTTGACGTCAACAGTGGCTGAAGCTTCCTTGACGACCGTTGCCATGACAATAGCAGCATCGTCTGCAGCACCCCTGTTGACTATCTGCGACCTCACAGCCAACCCTGTCCTCAACTTGGTCTCCAGTGAAACCTTAACCAAAGCCCAAATGATGAACCCTCAACCTGGCTTGGGTTGTCCTCTTCACTGTAGTTTGTCCTTGCTGGAGCAACCCATTAGTACTGGGGCCATTGTTGGCAGCGAGGCTGGAGATAGTTGTTGCCTTCAGAACGGTTTCAAGGACGAGGAATTCATTTCCATTGCGGAGATGCAACAAGCCTTTGCTCAGCTTCCCCTGCATACCATGACCACCACCACTATGACTGGCAGTGTCCCTGGCTATCAGCCATGTCATGGGGGAGAACAGCTTGGAGGTGTCTCTGTCGTAATCCCTCCAACTCTACCTACGTCTTCCTCTCCAACATTACCTTTGTCACTGCCGCCA
>NW_026438811.1:0-721 GCF_001194135.2 Octopus bimaculoides
TATATATATATATATATCTGTGTGTGTGTATACATACATATATAAAATTTACTTTATCCGTTGGCAATCTATACCGGCGGTTTATTCTGGTATTGAATCTCCAGAGTTCTAGACTATTAAATATGCACGGAGTTACAAGGTCACTTACAGCTGACAGGTTAGATATTTCTTGTGTGTATACTCTTCACAATTGTAGAAAATATATTTTGTACACAATTACATCATATACGTCGTTCATTTCAAAATAACCTACACATCTCTAGGTTATTTACTTACTCAACATACATGTACCTTATTTACAATATTTTAATATATGGATTTCTGTATAATCTCAACTCCATGTATATTCACGAGGCAATTTTTTTGCCTCTTGTCTCTCTCCTTGCTATACATAACAAACCGTTCTTTCTGAGTGATAACTAGAAAATATATTACAGAGAAGTAAACAATAAGTTAAATTTGATATAGCGTAGCTTACGATACCCTACCTTTACAGAAAATATAATACCAAAATATAACAAACCTTATAACAATATGATATTATAGAATATTAAAAAACCCAGCATAATATACTATAGTGAAATGTAATATAATGCAATACAATATAATATGATATAATATAATAAAATGTTTTCGAAAACGTTATAAATAATATAACTAAAAGAATTATTATATATTAAGAACAAAAAAAAACACGTATCTACACATATATCTACATATT
>NW_026438812.1:0-220 GCF_001194135.2 Octopus bimaculoides
GTGTGTAGGGGATAGTGAAAGGGAGAGATATAGTGGGCTTGGGGAAGTTAGAAGTAGGGGAAGGATACGACAAAGAAGGAGAAGCATGAAGAGGAAGAAGAAAAGAAAAGAAAGAAGACTAAAACCGAAAGAAGTAGAGTATGAAGAAGATGAAAAAAGAAAGAAAAACAAGACAAAGTAATAATAATAATAATAATAATAATAATAATAATAATAATAA
>NW_026438813.1:0-224 GCF_001194135.2 Octopus bimaculoides
GAGAGAGAGAGAGAGAGAGAGAGAGAGAGAGAGAAACACACATACACAGACTTACACATCTCCCTTCGGTTCTTGTGAATTATTACACGATTTACTTAAGTCTCCCTAATTACTGTCCCTTTGATCTGGTCACAAGGGCGCTTCAATGGCTCCAACTGGGAAATCACAACTGACGGTAGAGGGGGGGTGAAGGTGGAGCTGGGTATGGATGATTGGTCGTTGGG
>NW_026438814.1:0-202 GCF_001194135.2 Octopus bimaculoides
GAGAGAGAGAGAGAGAGAGATAATTACATACATACATACATACATACATACATATAAACATACCTATGCATATATCATACAAACTCACATCCTTCTCTTTCTGACATCCACCGTATCCTCTATCCTCCTTCTTCTCCTCCTCTCCTTTCCTCCTCAACTTCCTCCTCCTTCTCTCTCTCTCTCTCTCTCTCTCTCTCTCTCT
>NW_026438815.1:0-457 GCF_001194135.2 Octopus bimaculoides
CACGCGGAGTTCTGATCCGTGTGGCATGTTTCTGCAACGATCTATACAAAATAAAATAAAGTGGGTATCATTCATGTCATATAATATAGATTGGAAAGTGTTACGGAGACCCACATATTCTCACTCACACGTACACAAACAAATATATATGTGTGTATATATATATGTATATATATAGTTGTATGTGTGTGTGTGTGTGTGTGTGTGTGTGTGTGTGTGTGTGTGTGTGTGTGTGTGTGTGTGTAAATCAAAATAAGCAACAAGGATATCCAGAGCTAATGCAGTACGATCGTTTCATGTAACTCCATTTAATTGAACAATGTAATCATTACATCAATTTAAAATGCAGAGCAATCTTCAGCTGCACAAAGACATGGAATTTAATTAAATTAGCACAGATGGACACGTTAGTATAATAATACCTAAAATCTCCCAGAGGTTAGGGAGACAGACAGAG
>NW_026438816.1:0-312 GCF_001194135.2 Octopus bimaculoides
CTATCTCTATCTCTATCTCTATCTCTCTTTCTCTTCATTCCTTCGCTTATTTGTATCTTTCTTTATATTTTATTAAGTTGATTCTTTGCTATGTTTGATTACTCTTTTCTTTCTGCCTTCCAATCAGGTTACTGTCCAGGGATATGGGATGGAATATTATGTTGGCCAGACACTGAGGCTGGAACGCTGGCGAATTTGCTATGTCCTGCCTATGTTAACAAATTTAATACCGACTGTAAGTACTGAAAGCTATTCTTTCCCTTTTATTATCACTCTCTACTATTTATCTGTCTATCTAACTGTCTATCTTCC
>NW_026438817.1:0-365 GCF_001194135.2 Octopus bimaculoides
CTGCTGTGATGATTCTAAAATGCAACACACAAAAACCTAACGGTATATCTTTTTCTACCCCTCTATAGAGATTTTACCTAGTATAATGATTTTATTAATTGCTCTTTAACCTTTTTAGGTTTAATTGAAACAGTTGTAAGGGACAGATAATAAATATTTATTAAATGCTATATCTCCAGTTTCTTATTTTCTTTGTATGTATAAGTATATATGTATATGTAGATATATGTATATGTACATATATATGTATGCATATATGTATGTATATGTATATATGTATCTATATGTATAAATGTATATGTATATGTGAATATATATATGTATATATATGTGTATATATATATATGTGTGTATATGTATATATA
>NW_026438818.1:0-2303 GCF_001194135.2 Octopus bimaculoides
ACACGACTGCAAACATTGCAGACCAAGATTTCCCCATTCACTATACGAGCTGTGCGCTTTTGCGCAGCTCACTTAAGTTCTTCATGCTGGATACGTGCTCTCTCAAAAGTGTCGATCCCCTCCTTAGCCTGCTATATATATACATACATATATGTATATATGTAAGTATGGGTATATATATATTTTATCTTTTGCTTGCTTCAGTCATTAGACTGCAGACATGCTGGAGCACCACCTCAAAGAAATTTAGTTGAAGGAATCAACTTCAGTATTTATTTTTTAGAGCCTAGTGTTTATCTTATTGGTCGCTTTTGCTAGACCACTAAGTTACAGAGATATAATTACATCAACACCGGTTGTCAAGCAGTAGACAGAAAGACGCACATATGCATATACACACACACACACACACACACACACACATATATATGATCACCCTATTTCAGTTTCTGTCTATCAAATCCACTCATAAGGCTTTGGTTGACCTAGGGCTATAGTAAAAGATACTTGCTCAAGGTGCCAAGCAGTGGGACTGAATCTGGAACTATGTGGCCAGGAAGCTAAGTTCTAACTACAAAGCCATACCTGGGCTTCTTTCAGTTTTCATATACAAAATCCACTCACAATTCTTTGATCACCCCAAAACTTACCACACACCTATTCGTGTGTCTTTTTTTTCTTATTTTAACTCAATTACTGGGATGTGATTTGCCAAGCAGAAGCTATCAACCCTGTTCATATTCATTATTTGCTGTATGCAGGGAGCGGTGGGGTCTTAAGCTTGTGTAACATTAGGAGAATTATAAAGAATGCAATATAAGTTAGTTTCAACTACCTGTATGGTATTTTATGAAGATTTTCCCTTGCTATTTTCTTAATGAGGTCTTTCATAGATTTCTGAAAAAAAAATGTAAAAAAAAAAACTTTCTTTTAAAGACTATACCAATTCCCTTTGGAAAGCAAAGCAAAATTTAGAAATATTCTTCGATGTTCTTAAAACTTCCAAAATTTTCACTACTAAAGTAGTGACTGAGAAAGGCACTCATATTGTCAGTTTCACCTCTTTTCTCTCTTTCTCTCTCTCTCTCTCTTTCATTCTCTGAATTTGCATGTACATCTATATATAAGATGTCTGATGATAGTGCCACATAAAAAGCACCCTGTACACTCTGTAAAGTGGTTGGCATTAGGAAGGGCATCAAACTATTGAAACCAAGCCAAAACAGACTATGGAACCTGTTGTGGTCCATGGTCTTGCCAGTTCCTGTGAAACCATCCAGCCTATGACAGCATGGAAAACAGATGTTAAATGATGATGATAATATAAATATATATTGTTAGCACTCCGTCGCTTACGACGTCGAGGGTTCCAGTTGATCCGATCAATGGAACAGCCTGCTCGTAAAATCAACATGCAAGTGGCTGAGCATTCCACAGACACGTGTATCCTTAATGTAGTTCTCAGAGATATTCAGCGTGACACAGTGTGACAAGGCTGGCCCTTTGAAATACAGGCACAACAGAAGCAGGAAGAAAGAGTGAGAGAAAGTTGTGGTGGAAGAGTACATCAGGGTTTGCCACCATCCCCTGCCAGAGCCTCGTGGAGCTTTAGGTGTTTTCGCTCAATAAACACTCATAACGTCCGGTCTGGGAACCGACACCGCGATCCTATGACCGCGAGTCCGCTGCCCCAACCACTGGGCCATTGATATTTCACAGAGTTGACTATGTTTTGTGGATTATTTGCTCTAAGCACCTTTTGCCTTACACACAAGTTCTAATATTGCTTGTAGGCAAACCGCATTATAACCAGGCAATGCACCTTAATATGCCTGCCACAATCAGTTTTAGTAAATAAGAAAAACCAGCTCAAGGTGGCTGTGGTTGATAAGAGACACACAGGTAGAACTGTTTGTAGATGAAGAATGAATTCAGTCCTTGCTGCTCTGCTCAGGCTAAGGAGTGAAACACTTGTAACCTAGTAATGATAAGAAAGGGTTTCCAACATTGATTTCAAATTCTAACACAAGGCCAGCAATTTTGCGGGAGGAGGTTAAGTCAATTAGATTGACCATCATGCTCATCTGGTACTTACTTTATTGACCCCAAAAGGATGAAAGGCAGTATTTGAACTCATGACATAAAGACAGATATAATGCTGCTAAAAATTTTGCCTGACATGCTAATGATTCTCTCAGAATGGATTCAGAAGAAAGAGCTTAGCTTGCAAACCTCTGAGCTTAGATAGCAAGATTTCGACGTAACCAGAAGATGGATTTAGTATTAATCTTTAATTTGTTTTT
>NW_026438819.1:0-347 GCF_001194135.2 Octopus bimaculoides
AGAGAGAGCGAGAGAGAGAGAGCAAGAGAGAGAGAGCAAGAGAGAGAGAGGGAGAGAGGGAGGGTGAGAGGTGAGAGGGAGAGAGAATGTGATAATGATTACTGTTTACAGAAGAGGAAACTAACAACAAGAAATATAACAAAACCATCTCATTTGTCAGCTTGAACCTATAACATCGTTGCTGTTGTTAATGTTAATGTTTGATGTTGTTTCTGTTATGGTTGTTGTTACTGCTGCTATTGTCACTGCTGCTGTTGTTGTTGTTGTTGTTGTTGTGTTGTTGTGTTGTTGTTGTTCCTGCTGATGTTATTGTTATTGGTGTTGTGATTGTAGTTGTTTGGTTGTTG
>NW_026438820.1:0-379 GCF_001194135.2 Octopus bimaculoides
CTGTAGGGGAGTTAGGAATGGACTATACGTGTTTACGTGAATAGTAATGTTGTGGTGATGGATAGTGGGGTTGTCGGCGGTGTGTACCTAAGAGTAATCCTATCGTCTGTGAGGAGTAGTAGCAGGAATGTTGTAAAGTGAATGGGAAGGCAAGCGGAATGTAGTGTTAACTGATTGGAAGTATGATCATGTACATGTTTTCTCTTGTTATAAAAGATAGGCTGCAGCAAATATTCTGCTCAGTACCATAAACATGCTTGTCAGTTGTTTGACCTGTCCCTTAGTGGCTGACCATATTTGAGCATGAGTTGTTGAACATGTCCCTTAGTGGCTGACGATATGTGCATATATATATATATATATATATATATATATATAT
>NW_026438821.1:0-219 GCF_001194135.2 Octopus bimaculoides
TGTGTATGGCGAGTTTATATACAGACGTCATATTATGAATTTACCTGTTGATACGAATGCTAAAGCTGACGAGAGACACAAATGTCAAGATTAACTACAGCCTCATAAAAATATATAAAAAACAAGACAGACGACAAACTTAAAAGTGAAAAATATAAATAAAATAGTGTTGTTGAGTTCGACCTACAAGTCTCTAAACCGCTTGACAAAAAGCGAAAA
>NW_026438822.1:0-292 GCF_001194135.2 Octopus bimaculoides
GGTCAATTTTTAAAATTGACTCAGACGACAGCTGTACTCTTCTTACATCCGACAATACTTCTGACACACTCCTGACACTTTCGAACACTGCACAATAGCGTGCAGGACGGTTTCTCTATCCTGCTCATATCTTGGACAGGCCGACGGACCGGGCAGGCCGTGTCTGGTGAGCTTATCCCGAACGGGTAAGGCTCCTCGGTAACATTGCCAGGTTAGAGATTTTTGGAAGTTATCCAAAGCCCTCGTCCCGAATGTCCTTTGGAACAGACTGTCTAACTGATTATTATCGAGA
>NW_026438823.1:0-293 GCF_001194135.2 Octopus bimaculoides
ATACATACATACATACATACATACATACATACATACATATGCACGCACTTACATAGATACGTACGTATGTATATGCGAACATATATACAAAATAAACATACATATGTACACATACATACATACATACAGGCATACATACGTATACATACACACATACACATATATACATGCACACATACACATACATGAACATATACACATACATGCATATGTACGTACCCATACATTCAAACAAACACACAGACATACATACATACATACGTACGTACGTACGTACGTACGTACATACATAC
>NW_026438824.1:0-403 GCF_001194135.2 Octopus bimaculoides
GTCTCTTTGTCACACTCTAGTGTTTCGTCCTCTGATATAAGTTCTGCTCCTCTCATAATTTCTTGTCTTGTGAGCTACTTGGTTACCCTGCTAGTGCTGGTGCCACTTTAAAAGCATCCAGTCTTCAATGTAACATGGTTGGTGTTTGGAAGTGCATCTAGCTGTAGAAATTATGCCAGAACTAACCTCACCTGTGCTAGTGCCACATAAAAAAACACTGAGTTCACTCTGCAGAGTGGTTGGTGTTAAGGAAGGGAATCCAGCTGGAAAATCCCTGTCAAAACAGACACAATAACCTATGGTAGTTTTTCTATCTGACCAGCTTCTGTCAACCATCCTACCCATGCATGCATAGGAGATGGACGTTAAACAATGATTATATATATATATATATATATATATA
>NW_026438825.1:0-205 GCF_001194135.2 Octopus bimaculoides
TAATTCCTACATATGTTTCAAAATATATGTGCACACTACTCCAAAGAAGTGAGAGCTGCTGGAATTCCACATATATTCATCGTCAGGGAACCAACATATAATATAACTCGTAAGTTACCTCATCATTTCGCATTTGTCTTGCTTGTATATTTTACATATACATACATATATGTATATATGTATGTATATATATATATATATATAT
>NW_026438826.1:0-621 GCF_001194135.2 Octopus bimaculoides
ATATATATATATATATATATATATATATATATACACACACATAGTGTATTGTAGAATGAATTACATGTAAACTGCGGGAATTGACAGTTAGCTATATACATATATATATAATCAGCTTTAACGATAAATAAAAATATACACGCTAGAATTGACAACAATCATCGTAAGTAATCTACATACAGTATGCATTATTCATTTACTGAAATAAATGCAATAAGCCAGCTTTAAATTCACTTATAATACTCTAAATTGGGTCTCTGAACCGTGGATGCGCATATTGGATTGGTCATTTAAATTCACCCAGTTAAAATACCGTTACATACATATATATAACGTTCGTTCACCTCTAGCAAACATGCTATGCTCTCACCCTTGGATTTAATTCCTATAATCTCTTATGAATGTATTTGATTTACAGTTATTGTGTAACTTGGATCAAGTCCTCTGGAATTTTGGTTTCCTTTCACACTGCATCCAGTGTGTATGTGCGGGTGTGTAAACACGCACACACTATATATATATAGGCACATACATAACATATATATATACAGACACACACATATATACACACACACTATATATATATAGGCACATACATAACATATATATACAGACACACAC
>NW_026438827.1:0-746 GCF_001194135.2 Octopus bimaculoides
TATGTATGTTATTGTTGGCCACCTTCACCGCTTCGATGAAAGAGAGTTCAGTAGAACACAACTGTGCATAGTTCGGTGTCGTGTCGTCTCATATAGGAATTTGAATCTATCCGGGATTAGCAGATCCTGTTGGAGACGTTGCATTGAGAGCATCCATCTTCTGAAGACAGATCAGAGCTGACGTTACGCTGGGATCTTTTCGCCCTCAGTTTGTCGAACATGGTTGCCTTCCTCTAAACCTTAGATATTGATTAGTAGCAGGGTTTCTTCATTGCTTTTGATTCGTATGTCTTTGGTTCATCTTACAGATTTTCAAGTAGGTCCTTTTAACGGAATAGTGGTCAGCTTTGGTACTTTGCACCAAAGCTAAGTTCCACAGTTTTGCTGTGTACACTTCATGCGCATTTCACACATATAATAGTTTCCTTATGCAGAATAGTACATTCGGGACGCTTAAAAAATCAAACCAAATATAACAAGATTCTTCACACCTGGGACACCTTTGAAAAAATATACAAAAGGTCTATTGAACCAGCATCGATACTACTACTACTAAAAAAATCACTACCACCACCACCACCGGAAGTAATAGAGGGCAAAGAGGACCTCGGCGAAATTTGATCTAAGAACGTAAAGACGGACGAAATACCGCTAAGCATTTCACCGGACGTGCTAATGATTCTGCTAGATCCCTACCTAAACAATGATGATAATAATAATAATAATAATAATAATAATAATAATAA
>NW_026438828.1:0-430 GCF_001194135.2 Octopus bimaculoides
TATGTATATATATATATAAGCATGTGTGGCTGTGTGTCTATGCATGCATGCATGCGTGTGCGTTGTAAAGTGTAAGTATGAGTTGTGTGTGAATGTATGTGTGCGCGCGCGCCTGTGTGTCGAAGGCTATGGCCTAGTGCTATAGAGGTTGTACTCACGTTCGCGGTTTCGATTACTAGAGTGGGAGAGCGTTTTGTTCTTGAGTAAAACATTTTCCGTTACGTTGCTCCATTCCAGCCAGTAGTAAATGAGAAATCCTGCGACGGATGAGCGCTCCTTTCCGGGGGCGGGGAGTTAGGACGTTTGCCGAACCGCTAGGTTACGATGGCGTTACTATATCAACACTGGTGATGGTGGAACAAACATACATACACACACTCATAGACAAATAGACCGACATACAGACAGACAGATAGATTGATAAACAGAC
>NW_026438829.1:0-224 GCF_001194135.2 Octopus bimaculoides
ATATATATATATATAAATATAAAACATCTTTTAGTGACCTGTTTTATATAAATTGCTGGTGTATCAAATATCATCATAGGTCGAAAGCTTTTAGTAAATTTACTTGTAGGCAGTACAATAAGTAACAAACAACTGTTTCCATACTTTGCTGGCAAATAAAAAGCGTGCTGAGAGACCAACAGAAAGACAGATGGATAGATAGATAGATAGATAGATAGATAGAT
>NW_026438830.1:0-534 GCF_001194135.2 Octopus bimaculoides
TTCATTACTTTTAACAATGAAAAGGGAAAGACATTTAATGTATAGAGAGAGTCTTTCAGGTGTTTACATTTTTATTCTGGAAGTTCTAGAATGATCGACTGTTAGTTCTCTCTTCTTTCCCCCACTCCCGGTACTTATCCACCTTCTTTCATAGTTCGTGTCTTTTGGTTGGAGGAAAGGAGAAGAGACTGTTTTGGGTTTTTTTCAGGCACGTTTAATGTTTCTCTACAAACAAGTCCCCTCTCACCTTCCTTTTTTTTTTTTTTCACACAAAAACTAATTCAAATTTCCAACAGGGTATAGCTGTGAAAAGATCCCAGAAAAATGTGCAATACCCCCTATAAAATGGGTAGGGGAGAAAAGTTACCAACAGGTGGCTACACGAAATTCAACTCTATACTTTAAAAAGTGTCTTCTATTAATAGCTTCAAGCCGACCAAAGCCTCGTGAGTGAATTTGCTAAACAAAACTGTCCAATGAACAAGAACATGAAATAGTTTTGGTGATATTTTTGCTGCTTTTTAATAAAGTATA
>NW_026438830.1:544-1074 GCF_001194135.2 Octopus bimaculoides
TTGTTTGACAACCGGTGTTTGCATCCCCATAACTTAGCTGTTCGGCAGAAGAGACTGATAGAATAAGCACCAGGCTTACAGGGAATAAGTCCAGGGGTCGATATCTTTGCCTAAATGGCAGTGCTCCAGCATGGCCACCGTCAGATGTTTTAAACAAGTAAAAGAATAAAAGAATATCATAAAAACGTTCCCTACCACTAAACCATATTCTTTGAATATGTACGATGTATTTTAAGGCTAGATAGTAATTCTGTTTACTTTTGTGTAACTGAGATATTATAGTGGCATAGTTAGAGCTTTTAAACCCAAAATTTAACACGCAACAGCGATAAAACAGCCTGGTGATTCACATTAGCCATGTATGTCATGTGCTTTTAATCAATATAAGAAAGATATTAGTCTAATTACAAATAGACATTGGTGTTGGTGATACAGTGAACAGATGTTGGAATTAAGGTTCTCTGAACCACCTCCACAGCATTTATCAAGAGGTTTGATGTTTAATAGCTGTTAACTATGAAGTCAGAATG
>NW_026438830.1:3806-4869 GCF_001194135.2 Octopus bimaculoides
TTGTAGCTTCAAGTGTTTGATGATGTGAATGTTTATTTTTAGAATGATATTGTAGAGTAAGTGTGAGAGACCAGATTTGGCAGGCAGAATACTTTGGCCAGTTTAAATTTGCAAGAGAATTTCTCATGTTTCAGAGACAAAAATAAAGCTTTCTTCCAGTGTGTATATGGATTAATCTTATTAAAAGGTTGTTACTCATAAATCATTTCCCACACATTTCACATTAATATTACTTTTCATCAGGATGACTACAGCTGCAGATAAAACAAGGAAGTCTGTATGAATAATTTTCCGCATTGTTCACAATGAAATTGCGTTTCTCTCCAGTCTATATTCTTTTGTGTCTTCTTAAATCATGCATTAGAGACAAAAGATTCTGCACTGATTTCACAACGATAGTTTTTTCTCTCCAGTGTGGATTCTTTTGTGTCTGTTTAAATCACTATTAGAGATAAACGATTTTCCACATACTTCACAGTGGAACTGTTTTTCTCCAGTGTGTATTTTGCGGTGACGTACAAGACTGGAATTATCAGAGAAAGATACCCTACATATTTGACAATGATATGGTTTTTCTCCAGTGTGGATTCTTCGATGAACTAAGAGACTAGAATGATCAGAGAATGATTTCCCACATATTTCACAGTGATAAGGTTTTTCTCCAGTGTGGATTCTTTTGTGTGTTGTTAAATCGCGGTTTTTGGCAAAATATTTCCCACATATTTCACAATTAAGGGGTTTTCCCCTATTGTGCATTTCTTTGTGTGTAAAGACGTCATGTTCTGAAGAGAACATTTTTCTACAAATCTCACAGCGATAATCAGGAATATTCTCATACAACGATCGTTGGTTAGTAAACATTCCACTACATAAAGGTTTCCCATCTCTATCCGTCTGTGTAACTATATCTATATTACTAAAAGCAGTTGCGTTTGAAGACTCCAGGTGATTAACGTCTTCCATATTAATTCTCGGAGAATTCTTAAAAACTGAGAGATGTCTGCGAATATAATCTATCGCGGCTCAGTTTCTGTGTTGAACAGCACGGGCCCCTGTTCACAGG
>NW_026438831.1:0-419 GCF_001194135.2 Octopus bimaculoides
AGAGAGATTTAAAAAGATATATATATGGACATTATGGCCAGAGATACGTTTCTGCACATAGAGATTATACTTACACACACACAATGTGTGTATATGTCTGAGTATGTGTATAAGAATATCATATATAGATAAATTAAAACAGATATATAGATACACATATATGTATAAATGTATACACAAACACACACACACACACATATACGTATATATAAACATACAGAAACATGTATATCAGTGTTTCTGTGTGTGTGAGAGAAAGAGAGAGTGTGTGTGTGCGCGCACTTGTGTCTGTGTATATATATACACACCTATTGAATACATAATAATCAAAATTACATATCAACACTTGTTATACACCCACAAACACACACATGCCATACATTTGAAATACACATCACACAACACACACACACACACAC
>NW_026438833.1:0-769 GCF_001194135.2 Octopus bimaculoides
GTAGAAGGGAAGAAATATAAAAGTTGCTAGAAACAACAGTCAAATCTCCCATAAATCACACAAAGCAAACAGAATTTTAAAAAATCTAATTACTGCACTGGAATGTTCACATCGAGAAAATTCCATTGGTGTAAAAAAATTTACGAAAAAGTGGAAAATGTGGATTTCTATAGATGCGATACACACACACTCACAAACTCAGCTGTGTGTGTGTGTGTGTGTGTGTGCATAGAGTTAGGTGTGATGCAGAGAAATTAAACATTGAGAAAAAAAAGGCGTCAGGATTTTGGGAAAAAGTCCTTTTATTTCTTCACTATTATTAGCGAGCGCTTTCATTCCTTTCTAGAACTTGTCAGATAACATTTTTGTTTGACAAAAAATTTGGGTAAATTTTTTGTGTAACGCCCACACGATTTTCACTTAGAAAAAATAATCGAATTTTTTGCGTGGAATCAAGTGCCCTGACCTCCTAATATGCTGGAAATCCCTTATTTTGGTTCGAGGGCCCCCTCCGTTTCGGAATCATATTACTCTAACTTATCGTACTCACTAACTTATCCACACTTTACTTATATTATCTTAATTTAATTTAATCTAATTTAATCGAATATAGTTTCAATATTGATTTTAATCTTCTACCTGCCCATAGTTGACCATGGCTTATTTATTTGTTTTTATGTATTTATATATATTTTTTATCTAGTTTGTTTTTGTGTTATCTGTTAACCCAACCATAACAGCATCATTGTCTTTCAAAAAAAAAAAAAAA
>NW_026438834.1:0-408 GCF_001194135.2 Octopus bimaculoides
GAGAGATATACGTGGTGGTGTGTTCGTGTTTAATTTTATAAAGAAATTTACATGTGTACTTTTATTAAATAATCGTCAGCTGACTGATTTAAGAACATCGTAGTGAAACTACACTGCTCCCACCTACGCCCACATCCTCGTCTCTCTTTCCCCCTTCTCTCTCTTTCTTACTTCTTCTCCTCTCTTCCACCTCTCTCTAACTCTGTCTATATATCTGATTAAATAAACAGTTCTAAAGAGCTGGCAATGACCGGTAAAACAGAATAGTTCTGTATCCCGATCTGCATTAACAGGTCTGTTTTGACCAATCAGGGTAAATATGTATGTATAGCATAGATACTCGCGTAAATTTATACACAACCATATACATGTGTGTGTGTGTGTGTGTGTGTGTGTGTGTGTGTGTGT
>NW_026438835.1:0-282 GCF_001194135.2 Octopus bimaculoides
ATGTATGGATGGATGGATGGATGGATAGATGGATGGATGAGTGGGTGGATGTGGAGATATGCGTACGTATGTCATACTATGTTATGTATGTTATGTTAGGTGGAGATGCAATAGCCCAGTGGTTAGGGCAGCGGACTCGTGGTCATAGGATCGCGGTTTCGATTCCCAGACCGGGCGTTGTGAGTGTTTATTGAGCGAAAACACCTAAAGCTCCACGATGCTCCAGCTGGTAACGGTGGCGAACCCTGCTGTACTCTTCCACCACAACTTTCTCTCACTCTT
>NW_026438836.1:0-286 GCF_001194135.2 Octopus bimaculoides
TGATGATGATGATGATGATGATAATAATAATAATAATAATAATGATAATCGCGAAAACACTATCACCAATTGCCACCGTGCAACTCCACAGCCATTATACCGCCTCTACCACTGCCATTATCATCACCACCATCACCATTATCAATACAAAAACGTCAGCAACGTCACTAACCATTTGCACAGACCGGAATGACACCGAAAAGAGCTAAAAACAATAAAGCAACAATATGAATAAGTAAAATAACACACACACACACACACACACACACACACACACACACACACA
>NW_026438837.1:0-212 GCF_001194135.2 Octopus bimaculoides
TCGTCAGCGTAGTCTGTCGATTTGCGATGTAATTTCCAGAACTAGACACAAAATAATAGAGCTGTCTATGTTTGGACCAAAAGTAGCCAGAAACATACGGCCAAAGGAAGCACCCAAAATCTCTCCAATCTGAACTTTCATAAGGCAAACTGGAAATCGATCCAAAAAGAGATCCTCAGACAGGACTGGCCGAAATGACTCTCCACACCAGA
>NW_026438838.1:0-226 GCF_001194135.2 Octopus bimaculoides
ATACATATATATTCAATGTGTGTGTTTTTGTGTCCGTGTTTGTCCCCCATCACTGCTTAACAGCTGGTGTTGGTATGATTGTGTCTCTGTAACTTAGTGGTTCAGCAAAAGAGACCAATGGAATAGATACTAGGCTTCAAAGGATTAGTACTGTGATTGATTCATTCAGCTAAAAATTCAAGGTGGTGCCCCAGCATGGCCACTGTCTAATAACTGAAACAAGTAA
>NW_026438839.1:0-387 GCF_001194135.2 Octopus bimaculoides
CTGACTTGTTAGCTCCTGTCAAACCATCCAACCCAGGCCAGTATGGAAAACGGACGTTAATTGATGAATGAAAATGAAATGAATGATGTTGGAAGGGATAGTGTAAGAAGACATGGATAATAAAAACCAAACCATTGCATAAAAATTAGCTTCTCTTTCATTAAAATAATTGGCGGTTTTTAATTAAATAATTTTCCTGGATAAAAAATGGGTAGGGGTGTTTGTGAAATGCCATTTGGAGTGTAGAGGTGTTGAGTTACACGGTGTTGAAAACCCTTGCCTTAACATAACAAATGAGACTTGAGTATACTATGAGAAATTGTACACGCATATATTACCTTCTATTCTGCCAGCTTTTCCCTGTCTATTGTATTATTACTATTCTAT
>NW_026438840.1:0-429 GCF_001194135.2 Octopus bimaculoides
TGGTTGCAGTGTTAATAGAAATGGTGACTGCAGTATGTAGTAGTAGTAGTGATGGTGCTGTCAATGGTTGCAGTGTTTGTAGTAGTAATAGTAGTATCAGCAGTAGTAGTCATAGTAGTGGTGATTGTAGAGACATTGGTAGTTGCAGTGTTAGTAGAAATAGTGACAGTAGTAGTAGTAGTAGTAGTAACAGCTGTAGTGGTGGTAGTAGTAAAATGAAACTAATTAAACTTTTACGAAAAGGTCATAAATAATTATTGCAAGACAAGAATCAATTTAAATGTAGCTTGTTTCTGTTCTTCTTATTATTACTGTCTTTACTCCTTAATAATTACTCAAAGAAATTGTGAAATGTACATAAGGTAACAAAAAAAGAAAAAAAAAAGGTAAAGAGAAGATGAGAGAAAAATAATAATAATAATAATAATA
>NW_026438841.1:0-482 GCF_001194135.2 Octopus bimaculoides
ATTATTATTATTATTATTATTATTATTATTATTATTATTATTATCCTTTGAAATTACCTTGACTATCTATCACCATCTATCGATCCTCTCTTTTCACTCAATTATTCTCTATTTCTTTTCTGTTTCTACCCTTCCCGTTCTTTCTTTCTTTCTTTCTATCTTTCTTTCGTTCTAATTTGCTCCCAAAATTTCCAGTGAATTTGATTAATGCGATTGTGCAAAATTGCAAAGAGGAATACCAGGTAACCTGGTATCAGGATTTCACTTGGATACTGAAACCAACACAGGCATTGGTTGAAGTGATATATAGGGATGTCACGAGTAGACTTGGTCGAAAAAAACCAAGTGCTCTTGGCGCTAAATTCGAAATCATAATACCAGGTTAACTGGCATTCCTTCTTACAATTTGGCACGGGTAAGACGCAATCCTTATTCATTTTCCAACCATGCCTATGAAAAGCTAGTGTTAACTTTTGTAGCTT
>NW_026438842.1:0-236 GCF_001194135.2 Octopus bimaculoides
ACATTGGGCCTCACCGAGGCAATGACTTCTGACCGAGACCTTTGAAAATGTACTGTACGTGAGAAGACCCGGCAAGCTAAGTGAGACCTAAATCCAAGGCCTCTGCCAGGGGTGTAGCCAGCCCACTTATGCGTACCTTTCCTACATTGGACAGTAAACTCCGCTTGCGAAGACTTGTTGAGGCATGTGAAATCGAACTAAATCCGACGACTGGCACCCGTGCCAACGTCGTCTCC
>NW_026438843.1:0-435 GCF_001194135.2 Octopus bimaculoides
CATGCATTCATACGCATGTACATACATATGTATGCATATACATAAATATATTTGCATATAGATACATACATATAAATACATACGCATATATGTGTGTGTAGATACATAAAGATATACACACATATACGTACATATATACATACATATATACATACATATATATACATACATATATATACGTACATATATACATACATACATTGAGGTTTGTTTTGCATAATAAGGGACGATGTCTACATCCGGGCTCCGCTAATTTGCTCCTGCACCACCGTCACCACCACCACCACCACCACCACCACCACAACTACCACCGCCATCTACCATCAAAGTCACCAAACCCCTTACATCATCTCCACTCTTCGTCTAGCTTTCTCCCTCACCTCCTCCATTTCATTACTAATATCCCCTTCCCTTTTCCTCTACGCTTGCCTTACC
>NW_026438844.1:0-286 GCF_001194135.2 Octopus bimaculoides
CAGCCTGCTCGTGAAATTAACGTGTAAGTGGTTGAGCACTCCACAGACACTCGTACCCTCAACGTAGTTCTCGGGAAGATTCAGCGTGTCATAGTGTGTGAGAAGGCTAGTCCTTTGAAATACAGGTACAAGAGAAACAAGAAGAAAGAGTGAGATAATGTCATGGTGAAAGAGTACGACCGCGAGTCCGCTGCTCTAACCACTGAGCCATTGAGACATTGAGCCTCACACACACACACCACACACATACACACCCATACACACAAACACACACACACACACACAC
>NW_026438845.1:0-280 GCF_001194135.2 Octopus bimaculoides
TTATTATTATTATTATTATTATTATTGTTATTATTATTTTTATTATTATTGCTGGCAGAATCGTTAGCACGTTGGGCAAAATGCTAATCGACATTTCGTCCTTCTTTACTTTCTCAGTTCAAGTTCCACCGAGATCATCTTTGCTTCTCATCCTTTCGGGGATCGATGAATTAAGTCCCAGTGAAACACTGAGGTAGATCTAATCGACTGGCACCCTCTCCCAAATTTCAGGCCTTGTGCTAAAGATTATTATTGTTGTTGTTGTTGTTGTTGTTGTTGT
>NW_026438846.1:0-295 GCF_001194135.2 Octopus bimaculoides
AAGTTGCCATACACTTCTTCAGGGAATAATCTTTTAGAACAAACAAACAACAAATCAAACAAAAAATCAAAATTTGGAGATCAATACTGTATTTCTAGATTTCTTCCATATTTAAATTTATTGTTAAATGGCTCATTTCTATTTCTGTTCCTTTCTAAACTAAGTCCATTAAGGGGAGGTAACCCCTTGCCATATTATAGAAATTGTTCACAATTTTTTACTCAAATGTCTATTCTAATAGGAATTAAATTATTTTATCTCTAGGAGCTTTTTCAAAAACCACATATATATGTGT
>NW_026438847.1:0-423 GCF_001194135.2 Octopus bimaculoides
TATATAGTTTAATTAGAGCTTGTTATTAACAATAACTCACATTAATACAGCAGGAAAATGTAGTATTCATTGTGAGCCATATTTGAAATAATATTATTATGGAGGCTACACAGGTGAAGTCTAAAAGAATATAATTGAAATACGCATCCAAAACTTATATAAATGCATATAACTTTCAAGCTGAATTTTTAATTTCATCATACAATGTACAATTTTAAATGTAATTACAAATGATATTTTCTTAAATTCAATCGTTTTCATTTAAATTCAATCGTATTTTATGCATTGTATTGATTTTGTCTATTTATGTATAGTTGTGTATTTTGGAATTTTGTTCCCATTTTATAGAGAATATATATATTTATATAAGTTCTGGATGCGTATTTCAATTATGTTCTTTTAGACTTCGCCTGTGTTGCCTCC
>NW_026438848.1:0-263 GCF_001194135.2 Octopus bimaculoides
GTAGACCTGAGTTCTGAGAGTGCGCATGTCACAAATTTGTGCGTGCACGCACATTAGTTGTAAGTAGTCAATTTTAGCTCACAAGGCAAATGACGAGACGTGCGGATTCAGGCTACTAGTTGATTTTAACACAGAGGTAAACAACGAGATGCTCGAATGCGTGCTACTTGCTGTAAAGGGTGCAGGGTTATCCATGTAATACAAAAAGAAAATTGCAGCTAAGTTGAATATAAAAGTGAAAAATAATCATTGAATACTGAAAA
>NW_026438849.1:0-351 GCF_001194135.2 Octopus bimaculoides
GCCTCAGAATTTTCCCAGTAAAAATCTCGTCGTGACCCGACCGTATTTAAAGTCACCTCATACGGAAGATGCAGCGATTTTGACATTTAACATTTCATTTTGATTAATTAAATATCCGTGTTCCCTGGTGCGTAATTGATGCTGAGAAAGTTTTCGGATTTTAAAGTTCCTCCGTGAAGATTATGCCGATGACATTCAACGCTATGTATCTATCTATCTATCTATGTCTATCTATCTATCTATCTATCTATCTGTCTGTCTGTCTGTCTATTTATTTATCTGTCTGTCTGTCTTTCTATTTGTCACTCTTGCTCTCTTTCTCTCTCACTCTCTCTCTCTCTCTCTCTCTCT
>NW_026438850.1:0-253 GCF_001194135.2 Octopus bimaculoides
AAAAAAAAAAAAAAAAGAATACTTTATGGCATTTGTTCTCTGAAACTTTACGTTCTAATCACGCCGACGTCAAGATCCAATCTTTCAATGAAGATAAGATAAAGTACCAGTCATCTCCTTGAGTCTATGTGATCGACTACCCACTTATACCCGCATTTATGAGCCTAAAATTACTCGCACATCACCGCCACAACCATCATCATCATTAACGTCATAATCGTCATAATCATCATCACCATCATCACCATCATCA
>NW_026438851.1:0-393 GCF_001194135.2 Octopus bimaculoides
CTCACTAAACTCCATCCCATTGGTGCCAGTATGAAGCAGGTGCTAAAATGGTGGTGAAGATGACAACGATGATGATGATGAAAATGATGACAACAACTAAGATGATGATGACGATGTTGATGGTGACAGTGATGAAGTCAACAATAATTAATAGGGTGATGATGATGATGATGATGATAATAAGAATGATATTGATGATGAAAATGACATTGATGATAATGGCAATGATGCTGATGACCATGATGACACTAATAATGATGACAATGACAATAATAATGACAATGATGCTGAAAATAATGAAGGTGATGGTGATGACAACAATGTTGATGATGACAGCGATGGAGCTGACAATAAGAATGATGGTGATGATGATGACAGCAATGACAACAATGA
>NW_026438852.1:0-202 GCF_001194135.2 Octopus bimaculoides
TCTATATATATATATATACACATACATATCTATATTTATACACAGAAACATATCTATATATATATACACACACATACATAAACATCTATATTTATATATACACACACACAAACATAACTATATACACACACACAACTATAGTCACACAGACACACAACTATATTCACACAGACACACAACTATATTCACACACACACACACA
>NW_026438852.1:216-332 GCF_001194135.2 Octopus bimaculoides
ACACACACACACACACACTACTATATTCACACACGACTATATTCACACACGCACACAACTATATACACACACACAACTATAGTCACACACACACACAACTATATTCACACACACAT
>NW_026438853.1:0-362 GCF_001194135.2 Octopus bimaculoides
TTATCTCTGGCTGCCCAGTCCTGTCTAAGAAGGAATATATTCACAGACATTACAGAGCTGGGACCTACATACACTAGAAGCTATGCCAATACTATGGAATAACAACAGAAAAAAGATGGTATAAACACACGCCAGAAAAGGTCATAGAAAACGAGAAAGCAACCGTACTCTGGGATATGCCAATACACACAGATAGAGAAACTAAGGCCAATAGGCCAGATATAGTTGTCAGAGATCATGAAGAAAAAAAAATGCTTTCTAATTGATGTATCGATACCAGCAGACCACAAGGTTTCTCTAATAGAAATGGAGAAACTTTCAAAATACAAATACCTGGAAATAGAGATAACTCGAATGTGGAA
>NW_026438854.1:0-109 GCF_001194135.2 Octopus bimaculoides
TTCTAACAAACATAAACTCTCGCTCTATTACCAAAATCTAAGCAACCGTAGCTATGCTTACACCAGCACCCGACCCACACATACACCCAACACGGACATCAATATACGT
>NW_026438854.1:226-363 GCF_001194135.2 Octopus bimaculoides
ATACCAATAATAACACTGATAGGACTAATAGCCATAACAATAATTCCATTTATCTAGATTCCTACACATCCCCTAATAGCATATCCCCCAATAATAATAACTCAACCACAAGCATACGCAACCCTCTAGCCTCCTAC
>NW_026438854.1:388-534 GCF_001194135.2 Octopus bimaculoides
TCTGTCCGCTTCAAACACATTGCGTAAGATACAATGTAATATATAAATGCGCCGTCAAAAATCTATTACATAACTCTACTGCCACGTACATTGGTACAACAATAAACTTTAAACATCGCTACGCAGCCCACATGCACTCTTTTAGA
>NW_026438855.1:0-7092 GCF_001194135.2 Octopus bimaculoides
TTATATAAATATATGTATATGTACGCATGTATAGATGAAAAGAATTTAAGTTAAAGAAATCATCAATCAACGAGTGAACCAGACGCAGCTTTCTTTTTCTGAATAAGTTGTTAACTAAGACACTTGGCTATTCAAGTATTTGCAGACAGTGAGAAAATATAGAGAGATTACAAAAACACGTAAATATACCAATATGCGGATGTTCAAACGTCTCTACGTACAAGTGTCTATATGTATGGATACTTTTGTATGGACACGCATTTATGCATACGTTCATATATATATATATATATATATATATATATACACACTTACATATATATACACACAAATACATATTTGTATATGTGTGTGTGTGTGTGTGTATAATACATACATCTTTGTAGTACAAAGGATAATTAGTGCTATTGTTTTATTCTATAGTTAAATATCGATTAATTGTTTAGAAAAAATCGAATCTTCCCGTTTGAGAAGTCTGTGAAAACAATGATTGTTCTTAATTGTTGGTGCTTTGTAATGACCTTAATCAGAAAATGCGTAGACTTTTGCAACCGACAGCAATTTATTTTTCAGTCTGCAAAAATCATGAGGACGATGTTGAGGGTGATAATTGTAGTAGTCGTAATAACAATATTAAAAGCAAATTCAAAGGTAATAACGACAATGAGAACATTGAGAATAGAAAAAAAATAGAGAAATATTGATAAGGATGATAGTAATGGCATTGGAAGTGCTTCTTATTAGCATTCGTAATAATAATAATAATAATAATAGTAATGATAATAGTAATAATAATAATAATGATAATAATAATAATGATAATAATGACGACAATGAGGATAAGGTGATGATGGTAGTAGTGATGGTGATGATGATGATGACGACGATGATGATGATGATGATAAATTCTCACGTTGGGGAGACGATGCCAAATCATAAGAAAGTTGTGGTGTCAATTGATTAATAATGATATTGGTGCATTTCTGATATTATTATTTTTCCAAGCTTCGATATCAGAAACGTATTTGAATGTAGAACATAAAGGTGTAAAAGCATATCACGGCAAGAGATTTAATTTACTCACTCTAGATATAATAACAAGTATTGTAATTTTCATACAGGGACACAATTCTTTTTTTGAGCGGAGAGGAGCTTTATTTTGTAATCTGCTTTATCTATCCAAAATTATTTCGGAAATTTTATTGCTAGTTAGAGCAAGGGTCAAATCTTCAGCGGAGAAGCTTAGCTCTTCTAACAAATATGCCACATATTAGAAATGAAAACCATATCATTCGACCCAGTGTTAAAAGGGAAACACGAAATTTGGATTCGCGTGTAAATCATACGAGAAGTGAAGAACTGTGTATTCTTAGATACAAATAACCTGATACCTGACAATAATTAAGATAACTGGAATAAACGTTAGAACTTTAGAAAATGCATAAATAGATAATATATGAATACTCTTCTAGGTTCTTGCGTATTTTAAAGTGATAAGGCAAGGAAACACAATATACGTATATATCATCAGAAGTGAGCAAGTGAACTCAACTCTGATCTTGAATAAAAATTTCGTCCCTAAATCCCTGTTAATCTACAAAGATATATTCTCGAAACCAAAAGTATATCAGATGTGGAAAGTGAACAAATAAAATATTACAGCAAGAAATTGCAAAGAATAAACAATGAAAATTCTGGAGGAGATGACAAAAATAAGTTAACCGTTTTCAGGACATAGTGTATGCTAAACAAGCGAAATAAGAACAAGAAACAACAATGTAAGTGCTAAACTGGAATATTTTTTTAAGATAGAAATAATTAAACAATTAAAATTCATGAATTATATTACATTCAATCAACGAAAGACACCAAATAGAAAAACTGACCGATAAGATAGCAACAATAGAAAAACAAACCCTTGCAATTCTAGTATCGAATACTAATATATCTTACACCAACAAAAAATACCAGCAGGATAAACAAACATGCAACGATCACAATATGTGCCAGCTAAAACACCTTGATTTTTAACGGAATCAGATTTACAGATAATGCAGAAAGAAATAACAAGATAAAGTATAACATACTAATGGAAGAGAAAGTTAGAAATAAAGATTATAGTTCCCTCAGAACGATTCTTAAACCAAAGTTAAATGGGAAAAAAGAATAACGTATTAAAAATCAATATCCTAGCCGTTCCAGTAATAAATTATAATCGGAATATTCTCGGCTTGATGCTAATTGATGCTAAATAATAGAAAAAAATTAATCATGGAGAGTACACCATCCAAAAGCTGACTGAAAATTATACATTCACTACGAAGTCTCCGAGGTAAATTATTATAAAATGCCAAATGAAAATCTACTGCGAGGTAAATTATCTAAAAATAGCAACTGCAAGACTACAAAACTGTCTAATAATGAATACAAGGAAACTATTACAAATAGCAGTACGAGAATAGATAGACAAGCAGAGAAATTAAAAGAATAAGCCTAACATAGAAACGATACCGTGATGTTAAGAAGTTGGCAAAAACATGGGCCTGGATATCTGATTAGAAAAATAAAAGTGAAAAAATCAGGGTAAAAACAAGACTCAGAGCTGAAAGGCAAGGATTTTCGATCGCAGCGCTACACTAAAAAATACCAAAATCTTACAATGAATCAGGAATAAGAAGGAATCACAAAATATGTGGTGTCTATAAAAAAACAATTAATCACACATATATTTTTTTTTTGTTCAATCTTAGCCAAAACAGAATATAGAAACACGCATGAGAGAGTTGGAAAATTCGTACAGTGAAAATTACGCCAGCAATGATACGGAGATGTTATAAGCAAATTCTGAAAAATGGTCAAAGAGAATGCCAAATTGACAGCACCGTGAAATATACCAGATCACGCGGAAAAAGAAATTAAGTAATATTGATTTAAAACTTTAGTAGAAGGCCAACCAGTTTGAAGTAAGTCGATTAAATCGACCCCAATACTCAACTGTTACATATTTTATCGACCACAAAAGAAAGAAAGAAAGGTAAAGTTGATCTCGGCGGGATTTGAAATCAGAACAAAAGATAGACAAAATATCGCTCAGCATTTTGCTTGGCATTCTAACGTTCTTGCCATCTCGCCGACGGTGTTGAAAATCAATCAAGTAAAATGGTTCTATTAGTTCGTTTATATTTCCCAGCAGGCAATAATATATCTCTAAAGAAATGTAAAAACCGAAATATAAATATCTGAAAATAGGCATAGCCAAAATGATGGGACTGGAAACACAAACAATCCCTGTATTTGACAGGGTTCATTCGGAATAAGGACAATGCCGAAGAATACACAGCGAAAACAGATGTTGCTACTTACAATCAGGAAAAGATGTCTCTTCTTATCGAGCTATTATTTCTGGAAACAAAGATAGCCAGAATGTTAAGATTGAAGAAACAAAAACAATCTCTTTAATAAAATGATTCCTTGAGAACATATAAGAAATACACAAGAAGCAAAATCACTATCACTTCACATGCATTAAAGACACACAAGATATAACTAGCAGGCAGAGCACACTACGTAGAAATGACATGCTCATTGCATAGGGATATCAGCTTGGCAGCAGAGTTAAAACATCCAGTAAAATGAGATAATTGAAATAACAAAATGTAATGATTTGAAGTGGGAAATAAAAATACTTTGGTCATTGAAGATGGTGAGTGTTATACCTGCTTTAGTTGGAACCTTGTGTATTGTAACTACGAAGCTCACAAAATGTATTCATAATATAGGAGTAAATGTAAAAAGTATATATAGAAAACAGTGTTGCTTCAAGATTCAGGAATGAAAAGTATTACCTTAGGCACCTGGTTCTGGTTTACTTACAATGTCTTATATCCTACAGCAAAGAAGACAACAACAACAACAACAGAGGAGAGCTCCGCGCTGAATAACAACATAGATGTGCTACACTCAAGAACAAATCTGATCTAAAAACATCGGTGGAACGGGATAAAGGAACCTGTGGATGACTTGAAGGAAGCGGTCTTTTAACGAAAATAATCACAGAAACGAAATTTTACTGCAATACAAAGTATAGTTTCTCCTATGCACGATGTCTCAGTGAAACATCTGCGAAACACACGCGAAATCAACATCGGAAAGTTTACAAATTATAAAATATAAATGAAACAAAACATTACGTACATAAATTGATTAAGTACATAAATTGATTAAGTACATAAATTGTGTAACTCGGATGTCTACACAATCATATAAACATTTTAATACCCATAAGACTACACATACATCCCAGTGTTTACACAACTATGTGAAGTTTACAGAAACACGTGTCACAAATTTCAAAAGAAAGAAAAAGAAAACAATTTTCTATTTTTCTAACTGACACAGAGATAAATCTATCAAAACTATGCCCGGAGATAAATCTATAAAAAAAAACAAAAAAAAAAACAGACGAATACAGATCTGTTAGCCTTAAGAAGCTACGTTACGAGCAATTTTTTCATTCAGAGAATGTGGAGATGGTGTTGTCTGCAAATAGGCCAGACATTATATTGAAAGACTTCAGACAAAAATTATGCCTCCTCATTGAAATGACTGTCCCAATCGACATAAATGTATCTGTCAAGACCTACCAAAAACTTAGAAAGTATAAAGATCTTGAAATAGATATTAGCAAAATGTGGAACCTCAAGACTAGAACAATACCTGTTGTCATAGGTACCCTACGAATGATAGCAAAAGGGGCTGATTCCTACTTAGCTCAGATACCAGGAAACCCAAAATGGCAGAAATTCAAAAGATAGTGCTTTTGGGAACTGCCCATATCCTACGTAAAATACTGTATTTGTAATATAAAATTTTAAAACAAACTCATAATTTTCTCATCTTTTCTTAAACATTCTCTGGAACAATAATATGTGCAAAACCAAATATATGACACCCTAGGCATAAAAACCAACATGAACTTCTAACTTGTTGTTTTTTGAGGTCCCTGGGTGCGACTTGTACAAATGCAAAGCAAAAGGCATACATAATAATAATAATAATAATAATAATAATAATAATAGTAATAATAACCTACAAAGGAAGGCCCCATGAAGGTTAATATCAGTAGAAGACTGCGTGGAGTTAGCTAGAGTAAGTATAGACTCCTATGTAGGTAATAATGAAGCAAGTCTATTAAAAGTTACTAGGATCACAGCAAAAGTTAGGGAAACCAAAAACCCTAAACGAAGTTAAAAACCAGAAAGAAGAAAAGAAATTATCTGACTAGCAGGGGAAGGCGCTTGCAGGGTAGATTCCCAAAGATAGTTTCAACAAATGGTAGTAGTCAGACATGGTTATGGTTGCAGAAAAGAATGCTGAAGAGGGAGTCAGAAAGTTTCTTCGTAGCTGCACAATATCAAACATTAAAGACGAATTAGAATAAACGCCAAGATAGACAAAGACCAAGTAGATTCCTAGTGTAGATTATGCAAATCAAAAGAGTAAAGCGTTACATATATAGTAAGTGAATGTAGCATGCTGGCACAGAAAGAATACAAGAAAAGATATGAAAATCTAGGGAGAGCAATCTACTTGGAGCTATGTAGGAACTATGATTTGAACATACTGACAAATGGGATGAACAAGAATCTAGTAAAGTTCTAGAAAGTAAGAAATACAAGATGCGCGACGTTAACATACAGACTGAGATAGTAAATAGAAGCTAGAAAGCCTGATTTGGAAGTAGTAGATAAAGAGAATAAAAAGTGCCAAATAATTGACTTTACAGTCCCATATGATGAAAAAGTTAATATGAGAGGTATAGAAAAAATAGCAAAATACCAGAACCTAGCTATTGGGTTACAGAGACTATGGAAAGTGCTGGTAAAATGTATCCCAGTAGTTATAGGTTCATTGGGAACTATCTCTAAAGATCTGAATAGGTAAAGGAAATAGGCATAAAACCCTGTTTAGTACAGCTCCAGGAAACAGTATTATTAGGGACAGCTAGAATACTTAGGAGTGTTCTTGGCATCTAAGATTACTTGCTGTAACCCACTAGGAGGGTTCTTGGTATCTAAGTATCTAAGGCTATTTGTTGTAGCCTGATGTTAGGATTCTTTTCTTTTCCAACAGCCTAATCTGTTCAATGTATATGAAAATAACAGTAATAATAACAGTAATAATAATAATAATAATAATAATAATAATAATAATAACGACGACGATGACGACGATGATGATGATGATGATGGTGGCGGTGGTTTCAAATTTTAGCACAATGCCAGCAGTTTCGGAGAAGGGGCAAGTGGATTAAATCGACCCCGAAACGATGAAAAGTAAAGTAGATCTAGATGGAATTTGAACGCAGGCAAGCAATTCTGAAGAGAATGAATTAGTCGATGTCATTGACCCAGTGCGTGATGGGGGTAATGAAAAGCAATGCTGATATCTGCAGGATTTGAAACCAGAATGGAAACTGCCCCAAACGAATATCCTTTTTCTGACGTTCTAAATGTTATCCTGAGACCAGATATTTTTTGGAAATTAGTGTTGAATTAATGAACTCTCATAATCAACTCTTTACATGGGATATTGAAAACAAGCTGGTATGCAGAATGCCTGGAACACAACCATATCTGTCATACCAACTGGTGCCCGAAATATTGATATCTGACGATAAATTGTCTTCAAGGATCTATGAAATTATCGTACTTAATCACACACAAATACGCAGTCATGCGCATAAGTATATAGATAGATAGATAGATAGATAGATAGATAGGTTTCTTTATTAGCCACACAGGGCTCAACACAGAGGGGACAAAATACAAATGTAGAGTTTTTCTTTTCGAGGGGGTCGAAAACAAAGCAGAAAAAAAACAAAAGTGGGGACAACGATGAAAAAATACATCGCAAAACGTTTGGGGTATTTACAAAAAATACGAAATATACAAAAAATTCCCAATAAATGGGGAGGTTATCCGTGGAAAGAAAAACCTACGAAAAGACCACGGTAACCTCGGTCTTTAGCGTCACAGTTTGTTAAATAAAATTTCTTTTATTTAAGCAAGAAACGTGAGTAACTCTCTGTTT
>NW_026438855.1:13892-14857 GCF_001194135.2 Octopus bimaculoides
ATATGACGTTGGAAAGAAAGTCCTTTCACACATTTAGATAAGAAAGAAACAATTTCTTCTTTGGTTTTAATTGATATATTTAATCAAAATAATGTAATTCCTCATTATTGATTATATAATCCAATCTGTTTAACAAATTGTTTATCCCTCGGGCATAAAATTCTTACATTTCGTTGCAAAGAAACACTTAATATCTTTTTAACCTTTTCATAATTAATTCACTGTCTTCCCTCTAAATATCATTACCATTGTCTGAAAAGATGACACCGAGATGGAGCTAGGTCGGAAGGGTGAGGAGGACGAGGCAAAACTTACATATCTAATTTCACTTCAATAGAAAGATTTCCATTTCTCCGCGTGTTTGTCATGGAAAATATGTTGCCTTGCATTATCGTGTAAGACGAACACCTCTTTGCGATTGACCTAGGATGCATGCTTTTTTATCCAATGTTTTCAGCTGAGGAAATTCTTCTCATTACACTGTGGGGTGTAACCTGGACGAAGTACCGCACCTTCACAGAGTTTAATTACGTACATACCATAAATATGTAACATTGCTTTCAAATTTTGGTGCACGTCCAGCAAGTGAGGGAGAGGGTGCGTGTCTATTATACAAAACCAGTTTTCAACTGGTACTTATGTTATTGCTCCTAAAAAGATAAAATGCAAAGTCGGCCACGGCAAAATTTGAACTTAGAAAGTAAAGATGGAAGACAAATATGTAATATTAAGAACGTTTAAGTCGGCGAATCGAGAGAATCGTTAGCACGGTTGGCGAAATGCTTAGCGACATTTCGTTTGTATTTACGTTCTGAATTCAAATTCCGCCGAGGTCGACTATGCCTTTTATCCTTACGGTGTTGATAGCATAAGTACCAGTTGAACACTGGGATCAATGTAATTGACTTACCCCTCTCCCGAAACTTCTGGCCTTGTGCCAAAATTTGAAATCAATGAACTTCAGG
>NW_026438856.1:0-362 GCF_001194135.2 Octopus bimaculoides
ATATACATATATATACCAACAGCCGCGATTGTAAATGCTCACATTTACGTATATAGATCCACGCACACAGTAAGCGAACATGTGGATATAGAAAATAGAAGCTGAGAAGTTGACCTAGACATGCATATGTGTGCGTGTGTGTGTGTATACATATATATGTGTGTGTGTGTGTGTGTGTGAGTGTGTGTATATGTATCTATATATAGATACATAAGTATATATACATGTCTATTTATGCATATATAAATAGCCACAGATATATATAAATATACATACATAAGTGTGTGTATATATCTATATATAGACGTAAATACACACACAAACACACACACACATATATATATATGTATATATATATATAT
>NW_026438857.1:0-226 GCF_001194135.2 Octopus bimaculoides
AATCTAACAACACATTAATCTAACATTAATCTAACAACACCCTAATCTTACAATATTCTGATCCAACAACATTCTAATCTAAGCCATTCTAATCTAACAACACAAATCTAACAACACAAATCTAACAACACGAATCTAACATTATAATCTAACAACATTCTAAGCTAACAATACTCTAATCTACCAAATATAATCTCACAAGACTAATCTAAGATACTAATTGAAC
>NW_026438858.1:0-664 GCF_001194135.2 Octopus bimaculoides
TGGTACCTGCCCTAGATATAGAAGTAAAGACTGGAATAGGATACAAAGAAAACAGTGTGCAATGGTACGAGACCGACAAATATCAAGGAGTGATGTATATAGAGGCCACAGCCCATGGAGAACTAGCTCGAAGATTTAAGAAAGCTCTGAAGGAGGTCAAACTCAACATTAAGTTTGTTGAAAAGCCAAGGAGCTCCATCAGATCACAACTATGTAGGACGTACCACTTTGAGAATACTATATGCACCAATGATAGCTGCATGGTATGTAAGATAAACCCTGGCATTAACTAGAAATGTCAGCATAAGGTGTATAGAAGATGCTTGTAAAGACAAGAACATGATAGACATAGGTGAGACATCTAGAAGCATTGCGGAGAGACTAAATGTGCATTCGAGACAATATGACGACAAAAAACAGTCCTGGGAGACTCTACCAACATACCAAAGACCAACATGGAGGTACACTGGGTCAACTTGACATCCGCATTTTATCTAAGCACCCGAAGGCCCCAACATTCAGACAAATACAGTAGTACAACCTCATAAATGAAATATTCCTAGTACTAAATAGGAAATATACGTAAAAGGTAGTCATACACCAATACGCACAGTTTATATGTACAAATGTAGAGTTGTTGGTAGGCTGTTATATAGACGTGTAT
>NW_026438859.1:0-212 GCF_001194135.2 Octopus bimaculoides
TTTTCTTCTCTCTTCTTCCTTTTTTCTTTTCTTCCTTCTTCTACCATCCCAAGAAGCCCTCTCAAAACAATAGAGTAAGTAGTAAACAAACTTTTACCCCCTTTTGTTGACACTCCTTAAAAAGACCATTTCAATACAATGGCCCTTCTCTCACTCTTTTAGCACATCCATCTCTCTATCTGTCTGACTATCAGTCTATCTATCTATCTCTC
>NW_026438860.1:0-379 GCF_001194135.2 Octopus bimaculoides
CTGAAACTTGTTGAAAAACATGAAAGACCGAAAAAACTTCACTTTATTCTGAGAGAGAGCAAAAAATTTGCTACTGATCTCTTAGATACCCACCAGATTGATCAGGTTGAAGGAAATGCGCCAACTGCTGCTGCAAAGAAAATAAAATTAATTGCAAAAACAAAAGCACATGAAAAATTAGCTAGCAGATGGGAACAGAAACCTTTGCATGGCAAGATGTCGACCAGAAACACACACAGAGAGTGAAGGTTTCATATTAGCTGCTCAAGACCAAAGCTTATTAACCTGGAACTACCAAGCCAATGTGATAAAAAATGGAACTGACCCAAAATGCCAATTCTGTAACGATGAGATTGAAACTATAGACCACCTAATCTCA
>NW_026438861.1:0-276 GCF_001194135.2 Octopus bimaculoides
CACGTTAATTTCACAAGCAGGCTGTTCCGTTGATCGGAACAACTGGAACCCTCGACGTCGTAAGGGACGGAGTGCCAACAACAATATTAATTATCTGAAGAAGGAGCTGCTTTCTAACAAATATATAAAGCTCTATTAATTGTATGAAAATGTCGAAAACAATATCGCTTTTAAACTTGAGAAAAGTCTTGCATGTTGTTCCACTAACAGATTGTATTTGTAATGCACGAGTTAGTTGCTTCAGGTCTTATCCTGTAAATCTAAGCTTACCCAGAC
>NW_026438862.1:0-241 GCF_001194135.2 Octopus bimaculoides
ATGTAAACATATATTAAAAGCGTAAAATTAAAACATAACACAAAGGGTTCTGCGGTACACGTGTTTCAAGCTTTATACACAAACAATCGTTGCATAATTATATGAGTATATAATTGATAGACAGGATGATATAAAGCTATCTTCAGCTGCAAATATATTCCGCCCCAAGATTACATGACAAAGAAGAAATCACAAAGAAAAATGAAAAAGAGAGAGAAACAGGAGAGAGAAAAAGGAAAAG
>NW_026438863.1:0-439 GCF_001194135.2 Octopus bimaculoides
ATATATATATATATATATATATATATATATGAGAGAGAGAGAAATGTATAGAAAATGTGTGTATATTTACTTTAGAGAAGGTGTTTAGAAAGAGGAGGTGTGTAGATTCCAGAATGTTATGGATATGTAATGTAATGTCATAGATATGTAATGTAGCGACAGTGGAATTTATAGGACTGTAGGTATGTGTCTGTCTGTAACACACACACACACACACACACACAAACAAATATATATGTTAGTGTACTCTCTCTTTTACTCTTTTACTTGTTTCAGTCATTTGACTGCGGTCATGCTGGAGCACCACCTTTTAGTCGAGCAAATCGACCCCGGGACTTATTCTTTGGATGCCTAGTACTTATTATATCAGTCTCTTTTGCCGAACCGCCATGTTACGGGGACACAAACACACCAGCATCGGTTGTCAAGCGATGGTGGG
>NW_026438864.1:0-286 GCF_001194135.2 Octopus bimaculoides
GTGTGTGTGTGTGTGTGTGTGTGTGTGTGTGTGTGAAAACAAAAGCCTGGAAAACATTTGCTAAAATTTCCAACGTTTTATTCTGCAAATAGTATTCAAATATTTTGGATTACAAACCATTTCTAGATATGTAATATATACACATATATATATATTTCGTTCAGGCATTGCGAGACTAGTAACCTGGTATAGAACACGATATACATATGATTCAGAACAAAATGTTATATGAGTGTAGAGTAACATCCACCCCTAGGGGTCAGCCACACTTAAGTGGCAATATACT
>NW_026438865.1:0-237 GCF_001194135.2 Octopus bimaculoides
AGAGAGAGAGAAAGTGAGAGAGAGAGAGAAAGTGAGAGAGCGAGAGAAAGTGAGAGCGAGAGAGACAAACGTGTCAATGTATGATATGGAAGGAGCATGTGTAACTAAGAAAGAACGGGAGAATGAAGACAAAAGTGTGTGTCTGTGTATCTCTAATACACACATGCATGCATATATATACATGCATACATGCATACATACATACATATATACATACATACATGATACATACATACA
>NW_026438866.1:0-552 GCF_001194135.2 Octopus bimaculoides
CCTACGACCGCGAGTCCGCTGCCCTCACCACTGGGCCATTGCGCCTCCACCTGTAGCATATATACACAGACGGTGAGCTGGCAGAATCGTTAGTACATCACGTAAAATGCTTAATGGCTTTTCGTCCGTCTTTACGTTCTGAGTTCAAATACCACCAAGATCGACTTTGCTTTTCATCCTTGCAGGATCGATAAAATAATTACCAGTTAAATATTGGGAGCAATGTAATCGACTTACACCGCCCCCATCGCTCCCACCTGAAACTGCTGGCCTTGTGCCAAAATATGAAACCAATATATTATTATAGATGGGCGGTGAGCTGACAGAATCGTTAGCACGTCGGGCAAAATGCTTAGTTGCATTTTGTCCAGCTTTACGATCTGAGTTCAAATTCCACTGAGGTCGACTTCGCCTTTCATCCTTTCGGGGTCGATAAATTAAGTACCAGTCAAGTACTGGGGTCGATGTGATCAACTTACTCACTCCCCACAAATTTCAGGCTTTGTACCTATAGCAGAAAGGATTATTATTATTATTATTATTATTATTATT
>NW_026438867.1:0-840 GCF_001194135.2 Octopus bimaculoides
AGAACCATTTTAACAATGCGTACTGCCTTAATTCTTCGAAACGCCGGAGTACTTATTCTATCGCTGAGTTACCGGGACCTAAACACACCAGCCCCAAGTGCCACGCAGTGGGACTGAACCCGGAACCATGTGGTTTGTAAGCAAGCTACTTACCACACAGCCACTCACACACACTCACATATATATATATAATTTGACAGGAAGGACAGCAAAAGAAAGAAAGAGACCTCGATATTATGCAAATAGAGGAATTTATCTGTAAAAATATGTGACACTTATTCACTAGCCATGATAAAACTCCAAGTTTTTCACAAGAATTTCCTATGGCCAGATAACTGAAGAGATGTTGACGTGGGCTCCCACCCTGGCATCCGAAACTCAGAGTTTTATCATGGTTACTGAATAAGTGTCACATATTTTTACAGATATAAAGTTTAGAATGGTATAACAATGCACTATAGAACAAAAAATGGACTATATATCTGTTGTAATTTGGTTATCTATAGTCCGATGAAGATCTGAAGTAGGAATTGTAATTCCGTAATATCATCGGACTATAGATAACCAAATTACAACAGGTATATAGTCCATTTTTTGTTCTATAGTGCATTGCTATACCATTCTAAACTTTTTATTCTTTACAAACAATACACAATGCTTCAAGCGAACTACAATACTCTCCTATATATATATATATATAAATATATATATATATATACATATATATCTATATATATAAATATATATATATCTCTATATATATCTCTATATATATCTCTATATATATAAATATATATGCATATATATAAATATAGATGTATATATATATATAAATATATG
>NW_026438867.1:1206-1733 GCF_001194135.2 Octopus bimaculoides
TATACATGTATGGTGCCAAAGGTACCGTCCACTGCATCTCACATAAGAACGAGATACTGCAGCAGCCTCGGTTTCAGAGGACCTCAGCTCTTCAATGCCCTGCCAAAACATTTGAGAGACCTGCAAGACATGGATATAGAGGTCTTCAAGACAAAACTTGACGCTTTCCTCTCCACAATACCAGACGAACCAATGGCTCGTAATGAGACGCAGTTTAGGGCAGCTATGTCAAATTCTCTTATACACCAGATGTGCCATCAAAACTCTTGATTGGACCATGTCAGGTGGGGGAGAAGAGCCATGCAAGGAACGTGAAAATCACGGTGGTGCACCAGCATGACCGCAGCCACTTGGCTGAAACACATAAATAAATATATACACACACGTACGTATATATCCATACACATATATTTAGATATATATACATACACGCACATATATATACGTACACACATATATATATACACATACATATATATACACGTATATACATCTATATATACACAGATATATATATATATATATAT
>NW_026438868.1:0-401 GCF_001194135.2 Octopus bimaculoides
TATAAACATCGCCATATTTTACAAACAAATATCAAAAGACAAAACAACAACAATATTGAATATGACAGTAAAAATCAGTAAGAACAACAACAATGACAACAACAGTGGTTATTACGACAGTAATAGCAACACCAACAATAACAACAATGGTTATTGTAATAATAATGACAATAACAATAAGAAAACGAAACGAAACGAAACGCGAAAGTTGATTTCTTAAAGAATTGCAATTTAATCTCATGGAATTTATGCTTCAAGTTTTAGCTGTGTGTATTCAGCATTGTTGGCGCCACATATAGATAGAATAAGGGTTGGAGAGGAAGGGAGAGAAGAGAGAGAGTGTGTGTGTGAGGGAGGGAGAGAATGGAAGAAAGAAAGGAAGAAAGAAAGGAAGGAAGGAA
>NW_026438869.1:0-411 GCF_001194135.2 Octopus bimaculoides
TAATTTCTGCATATATATATATATATATATATATAATGAACAACTAAAAATAAAATATTTGGAAGCACAGTTTCCTCATGTGTAAAAAAGGGAATTGAAAAATGTTTCGAGATAACTGTTTCATGTTATGGCTAGATAACCTTAATAAAGCCATGGAATTTGTAAGTTTTATTAGTACCATCAGCCATTATATAAAATTGACAATGGGTTTCAACAGATGGAACTGCCAATTTTGTTTTCAATATTCTAATAAACAAAACACGAAATAAAGGAAGCATCTAGTTACAACCATCTGCCACCATTCTCTACATGTCATCTTAAAGAAACAAGTACGAACTACTTATTCAACCTAGGAATCCTTCAAAATGTAACACAAACTGGAAATACACATTGATTAAAGATCAACAAAAA
>NW_026438870.1:0-262 GCF_001194135.2 Octopus bimaculoides
GCATATGTACGCGAGTTTACATGTGTTGGTACATGTTCAGATTACGGTCATGTAGCTTAGCAGTGCGAAACACACAAATAATTAAAATAGGTAAAATATGTGTCTGACTTAAAAGCTAATCTTTGGGTCAAAAAATCAATTAAAACCATTCCCAATATTCTTAAGTCACCAAGATAACAGAAACTGTTAACTATTTCTAGAGACTGCTCGGGTATTTGACAGAATCTACCACCCGGGTTGTTTGTTTGTGTGTGTGTGTGTG
>NW_026438871.1:0-341 GCF_001194135.2 Octopus bimaculoides
TATATATATATATATATATATATATATATATTTATAAAAACGAACATTTATATATGTATGTAAATAAATATGTATATATATGCTTGTATATGTCTATGTTTATGCGTATGTGTACATGTGCATCTGTGTGTGCATGTGTGCGCATATAGATATAGATGTGAATGAAAGAGGAGGCTCTGTGAGCGATGTTGAATGAGGAAATGTGGGAAATGAAACGAAAGTAATTTTGACAAAGAATGAAAATGGAACATGAATGAATAGGAAGGAACAATATAAAAAAATGAAGTATCACGTCTGTGTAGTAGTAGTAGTAGTAGTAGTAGTAGTAGTAGTAGTAGTAG
>NW_026438872.1:0-300 GCF_001194135.2 Octopus bimaculoides
TGGATCCTATTCATGTGTTCATTTCCTCATGCTTCCAGTGTTAATGCCATATTGCCTGAGGAAATGAACATATGAATATGATCCACCCGATATTCATGGCTACTACAGACTGTACTGTAATCGTCCCAGGAGTATGATCGTAAGAAAAATGTCATGTGTGGGAACGCACGTAAGGATGCATTAAAGTATTTATAAATCCTATCCATGAACTATTGTTATTATTGCTCCACAGACCGTACTACCTGGAGGAGTATGGTCAAAACTGGTACGCAGCATTTTGAGGATGAGCGGACTAGACTT
>NW_026438873.1:0-233 GCF_001194135.2 Octopus bimaculoides
TACATACATACATACATACATACACACACACGCACACATGCACACATTTACACATGTACATATATAAATATATACACACATACATATACAAACATGTATATACATACATATGTGCACATATACATATAAACATACATATACACGTTCATCCATTGATAGATAGATGAATGTGTACACACATCCATATGCATACACACATACATACCAGTACATGTAACGCATATCACTCCACA
>NW_026438874.1:0-287 GCF_001194135.2 Octopus bimaculoides
TACACACACACACATACAAACAAACATACATACATACACACACATACAAATACATACATACACACACACACACATACATACATATACACACAAACACATGCACAAACACACACACACATATATACACACACACATACACACACACAAACAAATACATATACACGTATATACATACATACATATATACATACACACATACATGAATACACACATACATACATACACACATACATACACACATACGTATGTAAACACCTCAGGACACATATATACAAATATACAAATAC
>NW_026438875.1:0-302 GCF_001194135.2 Octopus bimaculoides
TAAAACATTAATGAAAAATGTGGCCCCCGTTTTAAAATAGATCCGAAACTACTCAGGAATTACATCCGATGAAACACACACACACTCTCTCTCTCTCTCTCACACACACACACACATAGAAGACACCTCTCTCTCTTTCAGTCAAACACACACTACAAAAAGATTCGAGAAAAAGTACATAGATAAAATTTACGCTCTCTCGCTATCTCTCTCACACAGATACACACTGTGATACACTCTCTTTCTCATGCACACACACACACAGTGATACACTCTCTCTCAGTGAATCACTCACACTCATT
>NW_026438876.1:0-216 GCF_001194135.2 Octopus bimaculoides
AATGGACGAGCATTTGGAAAGAGTAAAGAGTTTTGCTGAGGCTGCAGAGACGACGAAAAAGGAAGTGGGCCTAACCAGACTGAAGGAGCTGTGTAAGATGACACAGAAGGTGGGTGGTGATGTAAAGTTATTACCCCCGAAAAGGGCTATGGTAAATATGGAAAAGAAGACCATCACCTACAAGGTGTACGCAGTGGAGAAAAGGAAGGTGGAGCG
>NW_026438877.1:0-772 GCF_001194135.2 Octopus bimaculoides
CCTATTGATGCAATACAATATCCCCTCCGCAAAAGATGCAGCACACACCACTCCATCAGCACAAAGGTGACACAATGACGCAATAGAAAGTTGCATGAACTTATCAGATGTCGAAAAATAATAGTGGTAATGACGGTGGTGACGGGATTTACCTTACCTCACTTTCTGAGAGACATGAGTTTTCGAAGAAACTCTGGCTGTAACAGCGAAAGTGAAGCTGGACATTTAAGGGAAGGCCTCTCACTTGGCAGTAGTTCAGTAAAGATGCAGACTGACCACAGTTGTTATCCTAAGACAACATCAGCAGATAATTGAGTGAGAAGAAAACAGGTTTGTGATGTGTTACTTAGAAAGTGAACCTAAAAGAAGGGTCTATAGAAAAACGATATTAACAGTTTGGGTAGAGAGGCGTATGCTTAAAGTGACATTAGTAGATCAAGCTAATGCTATTAGAGATTAGTAGATCAAGCTAATGCTATTAGGAGAAGAAAGTGGATTGAAGGTAGAAGAGATTGGAGGCAGAAGGATTGGAGGTAGAAGAGATCACGAAAACTGGAAGAGAAAGACCTGGCAGTAGGAAAGACAAACAACAACATAAAAGATACAGCTCAAATCAAAGAAGAACTGGAAGGAAATAATAATAATAATAATAATGATAATAATAGCGCTCCCAATAAGAAAGCGACAACTAGCACCCGTGAATTAAGTGAGGAAAATCAGAAGATTTTAGATGAGTTTCAGGAAGTACTGAGTAAAGAAATAAGAAAATGAT
>NW_026438877.1:1700-2044 GCF_001194135.2 Octopus bimaculoides
CCGAATTGTAAGGGCCCAGGAGCAGATTTATTTCAAGAATACTGGTTAAAGAAATTTTGTAGTTTACATAGGAGGCTGAAGGAACAACCTCAGGATTGCCTTAATGGAGGAATAATACCAGATTACTAAACGGAGGATAATACTCAATATGAAAGATAAGAGCAACGGTAATACAGCTAACAACGACGGACCAATCACTTGCTAACCATTAGTGTGGAAGCTGGTAACAGGAATACTTTCAAAGCATTTACGAACATCTTGAAAGCCAGGATTTACTGCCAGAAGAACAGAAAGGTTGCAGGAAGAAGGCTAGATGAACGCTTGATCGATTATATATAGACAAA
>NW_026438878.1:0-286 GCF_001194135.2 Octopus bimaculoides
ATATATATATATATATATATATATATGTGTGTGTGTGTGTGTATAGAGATGGAGTAGTTTTAGTGAAGCATTGTGTACATTTCTACATATATTTGTATCTATGCACGTATAGATATATGTATATATGCACACCTACACATGCGTATGAGTATGTGTACGTGCATATGTACACATATGTATGCACTTATATACATGTATGTATATATGTGTATACATATGTACATACATACACATAAATACACACATACATACATACATACATACATACATACACACACACATACAT
>NW_026438879.1:0-457 GCF_001194135.2 Octopus bimaculoides
CACACACACACACACACACTAAATAAAAAAGAATGATAGATATTTGTATGTATGTGTGTATTAATGTGAATTTTGTGTGTATATATATATGGTCGTAATAATAATGACCTCTGCCGATGAAAGTCCCAACCCACAACTAAGTCTTAAGTGTATATATCTATGGGCAACACGCACACACACTAAATAAAAAAATGTTAGTAAGTAAAAGTGTTTTAAAAAAGATTGTTAAATTTTCAGATTACCACCCGCACGATTTTCACTACAGTGTTAGAATTGGAGTTTTAGGGTTAGGTAGGTAATCGTGCGGGTATTAATCTCAAGATTTACGAAAAGATTTTCCACAAAACTGACAGTTTGTAGGGAATAAATGTTTGTCGATCGTATTTGGAAAAGATGTGTGACTATTATTTTTCTGTTGTTATCATGGTGAAGGACGAGTTAGAAATAACTTACAATT
>NW_026438880.1:0-6857 GCF_001194135.2 Octopus bimaculoides
TCCTACATAATCTAACAATGTTGTAATTATATCACTTACTTATCACTTAAATGTCATGTTAATGGTGATATGAGGAGTAGAACATCACACTGACTAACATTACGGTACAACATAGATTGTATATAATCTGACTGAAGAACATCTGACGCTCATTGCAATGAAGCGTCTCACCGCAGTTGATATTATGGTAGATGACGGCGTGACGGGTACGGTTGGGAGGGAGAGCAGACCTACGGTCCACGGAACGTGCTCTGGCAAGGGCAGCGGTGATAGTGGTGAGGGGATAAACACCAAGGGTGAAGTGGCGAGCCATTAGTTGAGACTGTGTCTCAAAGTCACTGTTGTGACTGCAGAGCCTGCGTAGACGGAGGAATTGGGAATAGGGGATGGAGAGCTTGGTGGGTTTAGGGTGGGAGGAGGAGAATTTGAGGTATGAGTGTGAGTCTGTGTGATTGTAGTGGATGAAGGTGATGAGAGTGGAGTGTTGAATGCTGACTGAAATGTCGAGAAAGGCGACAAAGGTGTCGGAAATAGTGCTTGAGAAGAGGAGGGCAGGATGGAAAGATTTGACATATACGTGTATATGATAATATATATGTATTATATACATACATACATGCAGTATGATCTAGCCTAGTCACCCGTATAGTTAATCAGGTTTTTCACAAGGAGCTCATACCCAAAGATTGGTGTAGCAGCATTATAGCCAACTGCTACGAAGGCAAAGGTGATGCTTGGGACAGAGGCATCAAACTGCTGGACCAGTTGATGAAAATCATGGAAAAGGTCATAGCTCAAATAATTAGGGAGAGAAATATTAGAGTAGATTAAATGCTGTTTGGATTTGTCCCAGCACTATATTCCTAGTTATGCAACTGCAGAAGAAATATCTAGCCAAAAAGAAACCCCTGTACCTGGCATTTGTTGACATGGAGAAAGCCCTTTGGCAGAGTTCCCCATTCTCTTATCTGGTTGTCAATGCGGAAGCTAGGGATAGATATATGTTTGGTGAGAGCTGTACAAGCGATGTACAGGGATGCTGTCAGTAAGGTGAGGATTAGCAACAGGTATTGCCAAGAATTCAGTGTACCTGTAGGGCTTCGCCAAAGATCAGTCCTCAACCCCCTATTGTTCATCATAGTCATGCAGGTATTAACGGAGGAATTTAAGACTGGATGCCCCTGGGAGCTCCTCTGTGCTGATGACCTTGTTCTTATAATCGATTCACTACCTCAACTGGAAAAGAAATCTCAACTGTGGAGGCAAGGTCTACATTCAAACAGCCTTTGAGTTAATCTAGCAAGAACCCAAGTCTTAGTAAGTAGGAAAGTAGACACATCATAAATCCTTTCAGGTAGATTGCCCTGCTCGATTTGTAGGAAAGATGTTGGTATAAACTCCATAAGAGGTACCCAGTGCAAGCTATAGACACATAAGATGTGCAGCAATATCAGAGGAAGGTAAAGTGACAAAATAGTGCACAGCTACAAAACTGAATTGATGATGATAATGAAGATGATGAGTAAAATTTATGTTTATTAATAAACAGTATTTTACTTTTATGAGACGTTTCTGGCATCAATGGTCAACTGATGACCACAATGCTTTTGCTCAATTTTCTTTATAAAACTCAATATTTAAGCTTACAACAAGATAGACTCACATTCCTAAATCTCCTCTCTTTACATAATTCAACAATTCTGGATCTGCACAAAATAGATCATTTTTTTCTGTATCTCCTTCCTCTATTTAAATATCCTGCATGATGTGACAATTCTACGATTATCTCATTTCCTTATCACCTGATAAGAAATTTTCACTTAATTTTATCTTTCATCTCTTATATCTCTGCCAAATTTATGACTTGGCATTGTTCTCTCACCTCTACACCTCTGCATAACTCCAATGTGAACCAAGTTGATCATCAGAGATCTAGCCGCAAGAATATGAAAGACCACCTGAATTAGAGTAAACAAGACACCGTGCATTTTGTTAAACAATGATTTGTTTTACACAGGTAGAACAGAAAGTGGTACTAGCCCTCCTGAAGCACAGAAGACTTGATACTCAAGAATTCTAATCTATATATCAATCAAAGTTTTTCATCTTTTTGATGTCCTTTCTATCAATATGGTGGATCGTGATATGGTGAAACGCAGCAAATTTCAGAACACAATATTTATTCCCTTGCAGAATCGTTTAACTGACAGAAACCGATTTTCAGATGCCTTTGTTAGAATAAAAACATTACAAGGAATATGTAAACCTATTCAATCAAACTCCATCACCACTACTATACAAAATTTGTCACTAATGCTAATTGAGATCAACTAATTGAAAATATCTCTGCACGATTTATAAAGTGCATCTAAATAACGTCAAATAATTATCCAGAATGTTTCACAACATATTGTTTCCTATGGAATGAAGCTAAGGCACAGTACCATCTGGACCTTAGTAAACTATGGACGTCAATAATCCCAGTTTTTAGGGATGTGGTCTTGTACCCAAGAAAGACGGCAAAATTATATAAGGAGTAGCAAGTTATAAATTGTTAGGTGAGGGTACAAGATGATGCTATGAGAAAATCAGTTTACATTTCTGACATAGGCGTGTGAGAACGGTAATGGATGTTGTGTTATTAAATGTCATGTTAATGGTGATATGAGAAGTAGAACAGCACACTGACTAACATTACGGTACAAGATAGATTGTATATAATCTGACTGAAGAACATCTGACGCTCATTGCAATGATTGCGTCTCACCGCAGTTGATATTATGGTAGTGCCACGAACAATCACAGAAATATCTTAACAGGACCAGTGCGAAATACTGATTGTAATTCATTTCCCTGGTCAAATAAGAATGGCAAGGTTCCATGGGTTAATTTAAAGGAAACAATAAAGTCAGAACAAAAACCAAATTGTTAAAGACAAAACAAAACTGGGTCTCTATTAGGATTAATATCATTAACAAACCAACAAGTGTGAGTATATAAATGTTTATATGAATAGTGTTATCCAAAAAATGCCACACGATCACGTGACCCGAATGGACTATCAGATGTCGTTTCACATTGCTGATCACAATACGCTATGCATTGTTGTAGCCTTCAAATGACACCAATCCGTTGGTTAATCAACATTCCCCTATTCCTGGTCGAGAGAGGGGTCTAGAGCAACGTGAAATGATGTGCCCGGTCTGGGAATCGAACCCATGTTCAAATGATTGCGAGTGCAATAGCCTAACGACTAGGCTACGCACCTTCACTCACTAATGTTGGCCCTTAAACTCCCAGTTGAGATTTTGTCATTGAATCTCCTACTTTACCAAAGCTGAGACGGATGTCTTTAATTATCAGCTCCGCATTACACTGATAAATCATTAATCACCTCTCATCACTCACAATTGAAAGTAAAATATTTATGTTTACAGATAGAACATTGGAGATTTATTGACATTTCACTTAATCACTATTTATCATTCATTACCATTGATTAGTCTTATGTTGCAGACCACAACATTCTTGAAGCGTGACAAGTCTTAAAATTAGATAAAGACAATATGTTGTCGTGGATGAAGTGATGGATTTACTATCACAAAGAAAAGACCTCAGGAACACCTGTCATAAATCTGTCACATTATGACATAACTAGGTCTACACAAAAGTATGAAGCACCTTATTCCACACAATAAGGTCAATAAGACAACAGACAGAGACCCAAAGATTATCTTACCAAATCCAGTTTTGCTGAGTGTGTATTGTCGACACATGGGGCATTTCTTAAATGTCATTTCAGAACAGCAGTTCTCGCAGAGAACAACATGTCCACATGGTTGCAGTGTGACAGTGGCTATTTTCTCTTGACAGTAGCGACATCTATGGAAGAAAATATAAACACATTTCATCAATAACATTCATTTATTACAATCATTAAATGGTATACATGTTTACAGTACAAAATATTATGAAACTTTGCGGTGTCTCACAATTTCTGTTTTAAGCAACCACGTTCGGACAGATTTATGTGTATATAAGTGCTATGCAGACGCATACACGTATATATTTATATAGATATTGTTAAATATATGTCTTGACTCTGATACATCACAAAAGCAGGTGGACACACAGTGCACTGCATATATTTCTGAACAAAAAAATATATATACACAAGTTTGTGTCTATATACGAGGTCTGATCAATAAGTATCTCGACTTTTGCTATTAGTAACGAAGCAAAAACATGCAGAGTGAAGCCGCTTGGCAAAGATTGATCTCAACCTGTGCTGTACATGCGCACTAATTTTTGATGTTCTAGCTCACCTCCGTTGTTTACAGCAGTACTTGGAGGGCTACGCAAAGTGGCAGAAAGTGTATGGAGAGGAGTGTATGAGCGACACACACGTGTACGAGTGGTTCAGACATTTCAAAGATGGCCGAAAAATATTGACGAACATTCTGGGAGATCTGCAATGAGCAGAACTGAGAAAAACATCGCTGAGGTACTTGCAGTTGTGTGGGTAAACCGTCGAATCACCATCCTTGAATTACCAGAGGATGTGCAGGTTAGCTACAATTCAGCCCATAATCACTGAAGATTTGGGTACGAAACCCGTGTCTACTACATTTGTGCCAAAACTGCATTCAGCTGACCAACAAGACACTCGGGTTTCAGTTGTACAAAATGTCCTTGATTGTGTCAGCCACGATGTAAACTTTTAGAAAACTTCGCATAGGCCTCTGAGCAGGTGTCACCAAGCTTTTAACAAACTTTGATGCAGATTCTCTGCTCAACTTTCTATATAATGGTCAATGTGATGATCACACGCTACACACCTTCCTTCCAAGCACTGCTGTAAACAGCAGAAGTGCACTTGAACGTTAAAACAGAGATAAAGTTCAATCTGTGTCAAGGAACCTCACACTGTGTGCTTTAGCTTTGTTACTATGGCAACAGTCTGGATACTTATTGACGCTTATTCATACTTCATTGTATCTAATCTGTTTAACAAGTCCTCCAAATTTAGACATCTGGTTTTGAATTTTATGGATGGAGAGACTGGACACATTTGCTATAGCTTCATATAAACGAGATCGATGTAACAAAACAAGTCACTGCTCTAAAATAGAAGAATGCTCTGAGAATACAATACAATGTATATGTACAAAACTGGAGAACATTATAAAAATTGATGAGTTGACTGCAATAAATGCCATGTTTCTATGCATCATTAACTTCCTGATGACTTATGGTTGTATGATCCCCTCGGTAGCTGGTCCGTGTGTCTTCCCCCACCATTGCAGTCGAACAAAATCTGGCCATCCACAGGAAAATTCTAAACATTTGTTGTGATGGTTATTAAAAACAAAGTTCCTTACATAGTCATACATTGAAGGATCATAAAAGAAACCATTGGGTAGAAATCTGCACCTAGTGATATCTAAATCCAAGGTTATTGAGAAATAAACCACTGAATCTGCAACACATGATGTAATTGTTATTGGTGTACCTAAAGAAATCATTGATCTATAAACATGTTTTGACAACTTGTCCACTTCAAATGTATTTCCCCCAAAAAGGTTATCTGCCTAAGTTGATTGGATCAAAACCTAGATGTGCATACTGTTTGGTCTCCGCTAATCTTTCCTTTTTAATGTTTATAATGGATAAACACACAATATAATGATATCTACCCAATGTATTGGTGAGATAAAATATGTAATAGTTACCAAAATAGCAAAAATTCGTCCATAAAGGTCTATAGTAAACTTCTTATGGAACAAAAAAAGCAATATTCGTTAGAATGGTCAATTATTGGAAAATCTTTGCCTTATGACAAAGGTAAGAGATATTGCTCGCTGTGTAATCTAGAATTATTTTTATATTGTTTTCTAAGGGTAAGTTAATAAATAAACTCACATACAATGCTTTCAGATGTAGCCATTTTCTTAGGCATACGTTTTTGTGGTTTTAATAAATTATAAATTTCAGTATGATCGGGTATTATAATATAATATTAGGTTTAAAAGACAGGATATATTAACTGTATGATTTATCATTAATAATCTAATTGTATATTTGTAAAGTTTCTAGAGATAATATAATATAGATTTCTATTAGTTTAGAACTTATTACAAGGAATCAATAATTTGTGTTACTTGATTGTTTATAATTAATAATATTATTAGGGTTTTCTCCCTTAGACGGACTTTTATTTGAGGAGGAATTTGAATATGGATCAGCCTTAGAGATGATAGTTTTTTTTTTTGGTGTTAACTTTTTACCCTGAGGATGTGTAAGGTAATTTACTTATTTAACTTGAATTAAGAGTTGAATTTGACCTTATACAGAAATGTTGACATAGGTAATAAACTTTAATATATATGGATATTAGCGTCAAAACTCTTATTAAAATTTTTGATATATATATATATATATATATATATGAAGTTGCATGGCTCCGTGGTTAGAGCGCCGGGTTCACACTTATAGGGTAGTGAGTTCGATTCCCAGACTAAGCTATGTGTTGTGTGCTTGAGCAAGACACAATATGTCCATGTTATTCCAGTTCAATCAGCTGTAGAACTGAGTTGTGATGTCACTGGTGTCAAGCTGCATATTAGCCCTTGCCTTTCTCTTGGATAATATCGGTGACATAGAGAGTGGAGGCTAGCATGCATAAGCTACTGCTGGTCTTCTATAAAAAATTATCCGGGCTTGTGCCTCGGAGAGTAACATTCTAGGTGCCCTACGATGGTCATTCGTGACCAAAGGAGGTCTTTACTCTTTATATACATACACACACACACACACACACACATATATATATATATATATATATATATATATATATA
>NW_026438880.1:7863-11811 GCF_001194135.2 Octopus bimaculoides
ATATATATATATATATATATATATATATAATCAAAATAAGCAACAAGATATCCAGTAGTAATGCAGTACGACCGTTTCAAGCGGCTCCAATTAATTGAACAATGCAATCATTACATCAATTTAAATGCAATGCTATCGTCAGCGGCACAAAATAAATGGCATTTTGTTAATAAGTATGACACATTAATATAATTTTTGGATATATTTATGTATCCTATTTGTTTAAAAATTCCATTTATTTTGTGCAGCCGAAGATAGCATTGCATTTAAATTGATGTAATGATTGCATTGTTCAATTAATTGGAGCCGCTTGAAACGGTCGTACTGCATTACTACTTGATATCCTGTTGCATATTTTAATTTCATTCACCTTACTCCGATCTGTCCGGATTCTACAGTATACTGGAATGGAGAAAACATAAGCAAAAATGCTGGTAGACAGACAAATTCCACTTCTAAGTAACAATTTCAAAAAGTGTATTCATTCACTTCACTATTTAATTCTGTATTTTCCTATTGGTCACAGATCTTTGAAATAGGGGATTAAGAGTGGTAGGTGGGGATGACCAGTAAAGTATAACAGTCAACAGAAACAATCATGTGAACGTTATCAAAATAGTGCTCTTTTCTTTAATAATCTTAACAAATGCACATTGTTTACTGTTCTTACTGTTGTTGTGTAGCCTTTCAACAAGACACTAAGACAGTATAATATATCAGTAGAATTAAAACAATACAAACACATAAACATTATTACATACAAAACAGAAAATTTAATGGCTTCTCTTGTCATTGCCAGTGAATACTTACAATTGTGGAAATAACGCCTTTAACGTTTCTTTTACATTTTCCTTTTTTATGAGGTCCAGTGGTGTTCTGCCACGTTTGTTTACACAGTAAAAGTCGGCTCCCTTGTGGGCTAAGTAACAAGCAACCACCACCTGAGAGAACCTTTCTTCCTTTCTGAGTTGGAGATCAATGAGATACTACAAATGATGAAATATAAAACAATGGTAGAATATTACACAAATTGATGCCCCAAATTATACAACAGTTCAACTACATCTTCTTGTAGCTTGTTTATCCAGTGATTAAAGTATTAAGGCTTAATATCCAGTGATTAAACTGATCAAACAATGTTGAGTTTCTAAATCATCTTGAGTTGAGTCCATTTCCCATTATCTTTTGTTTTTACTTTACTTTCTACATTAAGACAAAATTTACGATCATTATACTGAACAAAACACACATTAGTGGTTAACTTTATTGCTTAACAATGATATTTAATGAGTATTTACTTGCCAATCACAAATATCACAAAATATTCAATAAAAACACAATATAAAGTCATCATAACATCAAGTCAAATATAAAAAATATAAGGAAAGAAATATCACAATAATGAAAGACAAGAAACCAACAAGAACCTATCTCTGCAAATGGCTTGATAAAGCCAAATGGCCAAAGCAAGAGAAATACTTATGGAAGAGTATTGTATATATAAATATAACACCACAAATAATGTACGTTATAGCAGAAAAGAGAACAGCAACAGCATAGCAAGGCCTTCAGACATAACAACAAAATCAACACCACAGACATATCCAAACAGATCAATAATGTTTCTATAATTAAATAGATTTGAGAGAAAAACTGGGTATATAAGGCGTGGGATGTAGGGCGCAAGAGAGAAGGCTGCGATGGTATGGTTATGTGATGCATATGGATGAAGATAGCTGCATCAAGAAGTGGTGATCTCTCATTGTGGAGGGAACGTGTGGACGGGGTAGACCCAGGAAGACGTGCAATAATGTGGTGAGAAAGGACTGTCAGACGTTGGGCCTCACAGAGGGGATGAAATGGGAGGGAGACTTTTGGCAGTCTGCTTTGCTTGAGAAGATATGCGAAGCTAAGTCTTCATTGTCCTTGCATACTGTCATGACCCCTGTATCACTCTTTGTCAGAGATATCCTAATCTTGTGGGATCGTGGGTACTGGTGCCCCGGAAAAATCCCCCATGCTGGTGACACATACAAATATCCGTTTCGGTTCTGCAGAACCCAGTACATTATGTAAATTGGGTGGCATTTGGAAGGACGTCCAACTGTCGAAACCATGCGAAAGGAGATATGGAGCCCAGGTAACTTTTCAGCTGACCAGCTCCTGTCAAACGGTCGGACCCATGCTAGCTTGGAAAACAGTCGATACATTATGATGATGATGATGATGATGATGGTGATGATGATGATGATGATGGTGGTGGTGGTGGTGGTGGTGGGGATGATGATGATGATGATAATTGATGATGATGATGGTGATGGTGATGATGATGATGATGATAATTGATGATGATGGTGATGGTGATGAGTTAATAAGGAAACATCTTTTGATGAAGAAAGTGATGTAAGGGAAGTAAGAATCGGTGTCACAGTTGAGGCAGCACACCAACACTTCGTTGATAAATTGTTCAAAGTGTTAGTCTGATGGACAATTCCAGTAGGTGGGGAGGTCGCTGGCTGCCAGAGTAGGTTCCTCTCACCAAAGTAGACATTCCAACAATACACAGATGACCCTCAACTGCCTGAATAATAGTCACACCTCTGTAGTGCGCTTTATTCCTATGGGAATCAAAGAGCTGCTTGAATTCTGCAACGTTTAACAATAAATACCATCAGATCTATCGATGGATACATGCTGCTGCCTTTGTATATATAATTGTATATACAAAGCGTAAATACAGGAAAACCCTCAAAGGACCTTGCTTCATTGTATCCATTCTCTAGTGTTCTAAGATTCAACATTGTTATGACATTTCCACAAAACGTCAGAGCATATACATCGTATAAAAGAAGGCAGAATTCTTCATAGAATGGACTGGATGTATTTATTATCATGGCACCAGCACTGTAAATGTTACCGTCTGTCATCTCATATGAACCTCTCTTCTACCACGTATCATTGTTAATTTAGAATAATATCTCCTGTCTTGAATAGGTCACTGCTTGAAGTTGTGATGGTCGACATTCGAGATGGATCACCTTCTCTACCATGGAGAGGATGGAAGGGGACGGATTAGGGAATAACGTTTGTTACATAATAATATAACTAAAAGTTATCATTGGAGACTGGATCAGGAAATGGTAATGGAGGATGGGGTTGGTTGGTATGAATTGTGATATAAGCAATGTCTGTTTCTCTCTCTTTTTCTCTGTCTATCTGTCTCTCTCTTACACACACAATTGCACATACCTACACACACACGTTCACACACACACACATACAAATATTCACAAAGAATTTTAAAACTTACCTTATCTAAAATGGCCATGGGCTCCACCTCAGAATCAAATGCATTTGTTTCTAAAGCCAGGTGCAGGCAATTATTGCCTTCATTGTCGACAACATTTACATTCGCACCCCTGGCTATCACTTTCTGCATTATTCCGAGGTGACCCCTGGAGACGGCTTCAAGCAATGGTGTCCTATTTCTCTTGTTCCTGATTTCCAAATCTAATGAGTCCTTTGTGGAGGTAAAAATAGAAAATGAAAATTTACATGAAAATCAGGGTTGATATCAATATCTCATTACTCTCTTCTACTGGGTACTTGATCAAACTGATCAAATACATTTGATGTTTGTCAGTGAAATCAGACTTCCATATGATTCCTCTGTAAGTTGCTATGTGTATGTGTTTGGGGTCTGATAAACCTATTAAGATCTCGCAAACCGATTGTTGCAGCGTAATCTACCTTTGTCCCTCACTAGAGTAAATTTTAGGGTAGTTGCATATGAGTGAACACAAGATTAGCAGATCAACTCTAGTAAAGAAGAATTATAATTTCTAAGGGACACTTTTAATGTTGCTATATTTATAAGGTGTCCATAAAACAGCTGAAGCACACACACACACACACACACATCAATGTTACACATATAAATATATATAA
>NW_026438881.1:0-473 GCF_001194135.2 Octopus bimaculoides
ATATGTATGTGTGTGTGTGTGTGTGTGTGTGTGTGTGTGTGTGTGTTTTCATGTTTACACACGTCTGCATACGTGATTACACATATGTGAAAGGTTATATTGGCTATCACGGGAAATTCTATGAAAAGAAAACATTCATAAAAAAAAAACCCAAATCGATTAATAATAACAAAGGTTATAAAGTAGCTGCTGCTGGTGGTGGTGGTGGTGGTGGTGGTGAGATGAGCATTATCATTATCTTCGTCGTTGTCGTCCGTCGTCGTTATCTTCTGAGTCGTCATTGTCAACTTCATCTTCGTCATCGTCATCGACAAAATCATTGCCATCGTTACTGTCATCGTTGTCATCCTCGTCATCGTCTTCATCTTTATTTCAAACCTAATGACGACGATGTTAATTCCAACATAAACAGAAAACAGCCATGCCTATAAATATATTACACACACACACACACACACACACACACACACACA
>NW_026438883.1:0-411 GCF_001194135.2 Octopus bimaculoides
GGGTTAGGAGTTGGGAAATGGAGGTTTGATAGTAGAAGGTGGTGGGGATGGTGTTTGTGGGTGGGTGGGTGGCTGGCATCGTTGTTGAGAAGCATAAATAAACTTTCTACCCCATCTCACCTCACCTCAAAGGTAAATTTCTAGTTGCTGCCTTTAAGTCTGTCGGTACCATTCTGTGGCAAATCCCTGTGGCAGATAACACACAGAGTACACATCGAAGACACGCGCGCATTACACACACAAGCACACACTCACATACGCAAACACACACGTGCACCTACACTGAAATATATTCGTGCACATATACACATATGTAAACATGTACAGCTTAATTTTATAGAGCATAGCATATGTACGTACACATCATCATCATCATCATTATCATCATCGTTTAACGTCCACTTTCCATGC
>NW_026438884.1:0-102 GCF_001194135.2 Octopus bimaculoides
ATATATATGTATACGTATATATATATATGTATATATACGTATATATATATACATATGTATATATATATGTGTATATATATATATACATATATGTATATATAT
>NW_026438884.1:274-397 GCF_001194135.2 Octopus bimaculoides
ATATATATATATATGTCTGTATATATATATATACATATATGTATATATATATGTGTGTGTATATAAACATATGTATATATATATATGTGTGTATATATATATGTGTATATATGTGTGTGTGTA
>NW_026438885.1:0-257 GCF_001194135.2 Octopus bimaculoides
AGCAGCAGCAGCAGCAGCAGCAGCAGCAACAGAAACAACAACTACTCTAGCAACACGGAAATGTAGCAGGTAATGCAGTAGAAATTTGCCTGAAACTATCAGATACTGAATGATAATGAAGACGATGATGATGATGATGATGATAATAATAATGATAATAATCATGATGAGTATATTGGGCTTCGAATAATTGCACCCCAGTGTCACTTTGATAATAATAATAACAATAATAATAATAATAATAATAATAATAATAA
>NW_026438886.1:0-330 GCF_001194135.2 Octopus bimaculoides
TGTGTGTGTGTATCTATGTATATGCGCACTCTATCATCTTAAGTTCAAAGAGCACCAACATTGAAAAATAAGTGAGGCCCTAATTAAAACTTTAGAAACCACTGCCCTCAACAAAAATTCTGTCTGAAGTTAAAGATGCTTGTAACGCTACAATACACATGAACAGTTATAAGACTAGAAGTCATGACCCAATTCACCTGACCGATGGTCCAGAAAGACTTACTGGTGATATATTTGTATGCTACGTATAAATATATGTATAAATATATACATATACATATGAGCATGTGTGTGTGTGTGTGTATGTGTGTGTGTGTGTGTGTGTGTTTG
>NW_026438887.1:227-342 GCF_001194135.2 Octopus bimaculoides
TACATATATATATACATATATACATATACATATATATATATATACATATAGATATACATATAGATAGATAGATACATATATATATATATATACATATAGATATATATATATATAT
>NW_026438888.1:0-600 GCF_001194135.2 Octopus bimaculoides
TTTTTTTTTTTGTGGGGTCCGGGGGGTGGCAAACGGAAGGGCTGCCCCGGGCGGTACACACACTCTAGCTACGCTAGTGGCTTCAATGTGTCGATGCCCAGGGAAGCAAGACGTTCAAAGTGTTTGAACTCAGAACGTTTGGGATCCGGAAGAAAAATCGCAAAACAATTTGTTCAATGTTCTAACGATTCTGCCAGCTCACCGAGATTATTGTGCTCATGTATACTACAATTTGTGGAAAAGGGTATAAAAGAGGGGACAGAAAGGAGCAATAAAATAAGAAAAATATAGCACTGATAACCAAAAGTCCATGCATATTACACAGGTTTAAACAAAACAAGACAAAGGTTTCACTTTATGTTTCAAAATCTTTCTTAAATAAATACCAACTACAGTTGACAGTTCTAAGGTGCCCCTTTATTCTCTCGATCAATCAAAAGATGTCCCAGGAAACCAGCCTGCAACTGATAAATACAAGGTGGGGATTAGTGAGTCAAGAGAGGGCCAGCTAAAATTGAAGTGCCTCTTATAAGCTCGTTGTAGGTACGTATAGAGAAGAAAATTACAACTCTATGTTGAGTTACATGTTATACTGACGGG
>NW_026438889.1:0-287 GCF_001194135.2 Octopus bimaculoides
TTCAGATAATACAAAAAAATAACCTAATGAGTATATCTGAAGGTAAACTCATGGTGTCAATTTGTACATCACAAAATAATATGGTATTAAAGTGTATTATATCTCGGCCCTATCATATGTCATGAGAAATCCAATTTTTTTCCCTATTATCCCACTTGCATCCTCCCTTATTGTATCTTATTTTAATTTACTTTATTTTATTAAACTTTTTTTGATGTCCTTACAAAAATTCTCTGGACTGATGAAAATGACAAGGCATAAATTTAATTATAATTACTATGGTTATA
>NW_026438890.1:0-313 GCF_001194135.2 Octopus bimaculoides
ACACACACACGCACATACGCACACACATACACACATATGTATATCAGTCGAAGGTGAAGGAGGAGTACAGTTAAATAGGTAGGAGTGTTATTAGATGTAACGTATCAGAAGGTAAATTGTTAAAGCACAGAGCAAGTCTTAAGATAGTTAAAGGAATGGTGGATGCAGAGAGCTTCTTATTTCTTTACTGCCCACAAGGGGCTAAACATAGAGGGGACAAACCTAGGACGGACAAGCAAGGACAGACAAACGGATTAAGTCGACCCAAGTGCGTAACTGGTACTTATTTAATCGACCCTGAAAGGATGAAAGG
>NW_026438891.1:0-252 GCF_001194135.2 Octopus bimaculoides
AAGAAAAACTAACAATAAAAGAATGACAGCAACAACCCTTAAAGCACAACAATAACAACCATTACAATAGCGATAATCATAACAACATCAACAACAATAATAACAACAATACCACGCTGATGACGGTATGAATTACCAAGAAAATGACACCGAAATCCCCACCACCATTACCCCCCTACCATTAACAAAAACAGATCCTAATATTTCTAACTTATATGTTAGATGTGTGTGTGTGTGTGTGTGTGTGTGTGT
>NW_026438892.1:0-406 GCF_001194135.2 Octopus bimaculoides
AGGGGTTGGTTAACTTTTTTAGTTACCACCTCAGTAGTAAGATCAGGCTGAAGAGGAAGTGCCTGTCACGGGATATGTTTACGAAAAGATGGAAGTCTGTGGAGCTCAAGCTGAGTGCGATTGACACCGAGTAAGTTAGGTCAATTTGGGAAGCAATGGTTCTACCAGGATGGTCAGGTGCCTTCCTTCTAGCTGCCTCATTGCAAAACGCAATGATTCTTGTGTCTAATTTTTACACTAATTTTTAATCATATTATTTTTGTAAAAAAAAACGTTTAAGCTACTCTCCCTTATGTTTGTCTGTTCTTGTTCGTCCCCTCTTTGTAATGCCTTCATGGCAAATCGCTAATGAGATAAAGTAGCTTGCTTACCAGCCACATGGTTCCGGGTTCATTCCCATTGCGTG
>NW_026438893.1:0-260 GCF_001194135.2 Octopus bimaculoides
CTTTGAAAACAAGAGCAACGGACGAAGCTCCGTAGCTCTCCGGCAGAACGGGCGTACGTTGAAAACAAGAGCAACGGGCGCAGCTCCCTAGCTCTCCGGCAGAACGAGCGTACGTCGAAAACAAGAGAAACGGACGAAGCTCCGTAGCTCTCCGGCAGAACGAGCGTACGTTGAAAACAAGAGCAAGAACGAAGCTACGTAGCTCTCCGACAGAAAGAGCGTACTTTGAAAACAAGAGCAATAGACGAAGCTACGTAGCA
>NW_026438894.1:0-638 GCF_001194135.2 Octopus bimaculoides
CACACACACACACACACACACACACACACACACACACACACTCATGAATACACATGTACGCATTCATACATATCAGACAATCTGCAAGTAGTGTAAATATGTGTATATTTATACGTACATATGTATGAATATGTGTGTGTTGCATACGTCTATATATATATATGTGTGTGTGTGTATTTATGTATGTATGTGTGTATATGTGTGCATGTGTGTTTGTATTTATGTATGTATAGTGTATCTATGTGTGTATATGTATGTATGTGTGTGTGTATATGTTCGCATAAAAACACACATACATGCATATACATATACATACATATTTTTATATGTACATACATGATTTTTTATATGAGCATAAATATATATACATGCAGATGTGTGTGTGCATATCCTAAACACACATATATACGCACGTATACACACATACATGTGCACACGCACACACATGCATCCATACACATAAACGCACACACACACACACACACATATTTATACGCACAGGCATAAGTATATTTGCACATACAGAGTACATCTTCTCTTTCAAACATTACCACCATGTTATATACAAAAACACGACTATGTTCAAGTTTAATCTTTTTTATTATCTCTCTCTCTCTCTCTCTCTCTCTCTCTCTCTC
>NW_026438895.1:301-407 GCF_001194135.2 Octopus bimaculoides
GTATGTATGTATTACGTACGTATGTATGTATGTATGTATGTATGTATGTACGTACATATGTATACATGTATGTATGTATGTATGCATGCATGCATGTATGTATGTA
>NW_026438896.1:0-253 GCF_001194135.2 Octopus bimaculoides
TGATTGTTACACGTCGGTGAAACAGTGCCATTATTGCTGACTGCTTCATGTTGGTATGTCAACACCATTATAGCAACTCCGTGTTGGTGTACCAACACTACTGCTACTACAAACTGCTACATGTTGGTGAGACAACACTGTTACTGCTGAGTGTTCCATGTTGGTGTACCAATATCACTGACTACTACATTTCAGTGTACTAGTGTCCCTACTGATGGCTTCTTATAAAAGTACTACTACTACTACTACTACT
>NW_026438897.1:0-315 GCF_001194135.2 Octopus bimaculoides
GATATATTAATAAAATAAAATATAAATAAAATGTAAATAAAAATGGAAAATAAAGAAAAATGTCTGAGAAAAAGAAAAAAAAAACATGAGTGGTTTGTTTAGAAGGGGTGTTGACTAATGTGATAGATAGGAGTTATCGCTGAATGATGACTAATTGGCTGGAACTGAAGAGAGGGGAAGAAACATGGAGAAACTATTTTCATAAAGAAATATATCTGGGTGTCTGTGTGTCTTGGCTACCATCAAAGTTTTACCTATTAAGGCATGGTCGTGGTGGTGGTGGTTATGTGGGTGATGGGGGTAGGGTAGGGAAAG
>NW_026438898.1:0-490 GCF_001194135.2 Octopus bimaculoides
TATATAAAATACAAACATGGGACAAGAACACAAAACATCCAGACAGTAAGTGATACAAAAAAGGCACAAGACTTGCAGGTACATGGTATTTCGTTATGCAAGCATAATTTTTTGCTATAAAATCTATTAAACATTCTTATCAGTCAATACCATGTTATATGCCAAAGATACATGTTGAGTGCTCCACAACAATGGATAATCCAATTTGCATAGTGAATGTATTCTTGGAGATTATTTCCATTTGCAGATTCTAAAGATGTCACTCGGTTTCTGATGAAATTGCAACAGGACTGGAACAAGTCGAATTGATTCTCATGCTTTTGGTCCATGAAGATATGATATATAATGACAATGTATTTACAATGCATACATGCTTGTATGTATATGCATATATACATGTGTAAAGATATAAAATTACATACATACACAAACACACACACACACATATAAGTATGTATGTGTGTATATATATATATATATATATATATAT
>NW_026438899.1:0-261 GCF_001194135.2 Octopus bimaculoides
AGATGTAAGTATGTACATATACGTATGTATATATGCATATATGTATATATTATTTATGTTATTATATGATTGAACGCCACGCATCCTCTTCCAAGTAAGTTTTATCTATATCTATCTATATATATGTGTGTATGTGTATTTTTATATATATATATATGTATGTATGTGTTTGTAAATACACATACATACAAGCATACATGCATATACACACGTACGCATGGACATATACCGACATACGCACAAGCATAAATATATATATAT
>NW_026438900.1:0-346 GCF_001194135.2 Octopus bimaculoides
CTTTCTTCCTGTTTCTTGAGTAACGCTGCGATGGACTGGCGTCCCGTCCCAGCTGGTGGGGAACACATACTGCAATAGACACTTATCTTTTAAGTTTCGTAACATATTCTGTCGGAATTTCTTGCCGAATCGTTTAGTTACGGTGGTAAAAAATCGGCCAAGATTCTCCCTGAACAGGGGAGAGACAGAAACATCTACAGCTGCTTCAGATGCCAAAATATCAAAAATTGCCAAAGTGTAGTACAACGGTTTTGCTATGGAATGGTGAAACTATCTTTTGGTATTCTGTAAAAAGTAACGTTTTGAACTTACGACACTTTTGCATAATAGCAACGATATATATATA
>NW_026438901.1:0-286 GCF_001194135.2 Octopus bimaculoides
TCTTAAACCATAATCTGCTAATATCAAAATAAGTAATATATTGAGAAATAAAACCATTTTCTAGGGTGCCATTTGTGACCCCAAGGGTCAAAAGGGGTCCTTTGGCCGAGATGGGTTGAGAACCTTTGGTCTAAAACATAATATAATGTTATATTTATACGAGTCTCAACCCAGCAAGTGAAATACAACAAACCCCAGTGTCTCGTGCCGAGGACGAATCGAGGTTATTCGAAAAACGACTGCAAGAGGCGCATCTCAGACTGTCTGGCATAAAACCAGTCTGTCT
>NW_026438902.1:0-309 GCF_001194135.2 Octopus bimaculoides
CATACATGTATATATATATATATATATATGTGTGGGGGGGTGTATTAAATTATAGCAATCTCAGGTAGTAAGATACAAACCACTGACTATTGTGAAGAGAGAGGAATTCGAACGTGTATAACAGCTGATTGATGTGAATCTACGTACTTACAAATTTCTCATTTCATTTGCTGCTTACCTTTTTTTTCACTGTAGCACTTTGCCTCACAAATGATTTAACAAATGGCTTTGTTAAAAATATACAGGAAATAATGAAAGTTCTAGACCAGTGATTCCCAAGGTGGGGCGTACGCCCCACTGGTGGGGCCT
>NW_026438903.1:0-551 GCF_001194135.2 Octopus bimaculoides
TAATAATAATAATAATAATAATAATAATAATAATAATAATAATCTGTCAAACAATAGCAGATTCCTGTTGTCCACCAGAGTGAGGTTGGAGACGATTAATTCACTGTAATTTGTTTTATAAATGCCATGCTTATAACTCCATGGAATTGTTCTCTTGATAATAGTTCTGGTTCTAGATCAGTAATTGTCCTCTGTGGATTAGAACTAAAAATAAATAAATAAATGAATAAATAGATAAATAGGCGCAGGCATGGCTGTGTGGTGAGAAGCTTGCTTCTCAACCACATGGTCCCGGGTTCAATCCCACTGCGTAGCACCTTGGGTAAATGTCTTCTGCTATAGCCTCGGGCAGACCAGAGGCTTGTGGGTGGATTTGTTGACGGAAACTGAAAGAAGCCTGTCGTATAGTGTGTGTGTGTGTGTGTGTGTGTGTGTGTTTATGTACGTATTTTTGTGTCTGTGCTTGCTCCCCACCTATCCACCATCACTTGACAACGGATATTGGTGTATTTACGGCTATGTAACTTGGCGGTTCGGCGAAAGAGACCGAT
>NW_026438904.1:0-700 GCF_001194135.2 Octopus bimaculoides
ATTAATATCAGGAAATCAATATTAGAAAATTCTTCAGAAAGATATATATAAGATATAATATTGTATTAAAAATATAAATAGATATAAATAGATATAAATATATGTAAATATGTATAAGTATAAATATATAATAATAAAAATGACAGCTTAAAAGTTTCGAATTAAGTTTATAAAGCATCTTACGATCGTTTCGTAGATGTGCTGTCCCTATAATGGAATCCTATATTGATAAGCATTTATAAACAACTCTTCTGCTCTTCAGAGATATAAAATGTGAAATTTGTATAATTTATCGAATGGTAGTTCTTTAAAAATATGAAGTAATATGGGAAAATGATGTCTGTTTGAAATATAAATTAAAATTTAAAAATTACTGCTTTCGATTTTGGTACATATATGATATTTAACTAAATTTTATTATTAGCTATTATATATATGTTCCCACATCATGGACTTACATTTATATAACAAATACCAATAATTTCATGGAAATGAAATCTAAATATTTGAAATGAAGGCAAATAGAACGGGACGGTGGAAAGCAAATCAATCGTTAAGTAAAACTAAACGAAAAATAGAAAGAGGGAGTGAAAACAGGAAAATATAAACACAAAATAGAAAAGAAAAATGAAGAATATGTAATACATTCATAAATAAACACATACATACACAAATGTATACACATACAGACACACACAGG
>NW_026438905.1:0-202 GCF_001194135.2 Octopus bimaculoides
TCTAATATCTCAAAAACCACTTTCCCGATTTATGCAAAACTTGTTTCATTCTGTTCATATTAACATTTCAGGGTAAACTTAATTCATAGTATTTTCTCATTATGTGCCAGTTTGGTTGAGTAACTTTGAAGCAAGCAAGATTCAATCTGACTTTTAATAGTATATATTTATATCTTCCCTGGTGAAGGCCAGTTTATGGGGT
>NW_026438906.1:0-346 GCF_001194135.2 Octopus bimaculoides
TCTAATGATAATATGAGGCTTCGAAAGGTAGTTGCTCCCGCGAGCCAAAATAAAATTTGGTATTTGCGGAGGGTCAGAGTTGGTAACAAAAACAGGACAGTGGAGACATACAACAAAACAAAGGAAAACAAACATAGAGGGCCGTTAGGCCAGACGAGGTACGGTAGCGGACGGTGGAGGAATACTGTTTTTGACAAGAGAAAAGATAGAAGAGGAAACAGATAAAAATTTGTTTCTCTCGTTGTTGCATACCGAAGTTTGTCTTTGTATTTCATGTTTATCTTTTGTGACGTCCTGTACCCATATATGCATATATATCATTTATATATATATATATATATATATA
>NW_026438908.1:0-228 GCF_001194135.2 Octopus bimaculoides
CAGTAAGTTGTCATAATAGAACTCAGAGTTTCAAATGCCGGAGCTAAGAGGTACGATGCATTCTCAGCGGCTATTATGACAATAGACACAATAAAAACCGTAAGATATAAGCAGACATACGTATTCAATTATGTATATATACATATAAGCATATACACTTCTACACATACATATATATTTACATATACATAAATTGATGTATATGTATGTATGTATGTATGTATGTAT
>NW_026438909.1:0-833 GCF_001194135.2 Octopus bimaculoides
TATATTAAGATGGGCAACACACACACACACACTAAATAAAAAAAAATGACTGGTATTTGTATGTATTTGAGTATTAATGTGTATTGTGTCTCTCTCTATATATATGGTAGTAAGTAAATGCGTTTTAAGAAAGATATTCTAAAAATTCAGTTTGCAGGGAATAAATGTTTGACTGTTGATTGTATTTGAAAGAGAGTGACAGGTATTTGTATGTATGTGTTTATTTATATGTATGTGTGTATTTGTACGTATGTATGTATGAGTGTGTATTCAAAAACATCTATATTTAAACTTTAAAGTTGGTTTTCACGCTCAACCCTGTTCTGCAGAATCAGTGTCGCGACGGGACATTTGTGCCCATCTCAATGTTCTGAGTTTAAATTCCACCGACGTCGACTTTGCCTTTCATCCTTTTGGTGGGTAAAAAATAAGTATCAGTTGAACACAGAGGTCGATATAATCGACTATTGTCCACCTGCCCGAATCCGCCCTTGTGGCAAAAATGGAAAATAATAATAATAATAATAATAATAATAACACAGGGGATGTTTAACATGTTTAACACCGGGGATGTTTAACATGTGAGAACGATAAATCACTGCTCTGAAACTTATCCAAAAACATCGGAAATAAAGACATCGCATGAAGCCAAAAAATAGCTGACAAAGGGTTGGACTATATCCGAGTAAGTAATACTCATTGAAATTTATTTCTATTTTTCCAAATATAATGATGTATTTTAACTTTATACCTCCACTACCCGCACAACGATCGTAAACACATGTGTTACATCAAAATCAGACCATCTTCGAACCCAAAAACACCATGTACAA
>NW_026438910.1:0-248 GCF_001194135.2 Octopus bimaculoides
CAAGAACTCATCGATGAAAATCCACTATCACATATAGAAAAATTAATTTACCTGTAATTTGGGATTTTGTCCCTAATATTATTATATATGTATATATATAAAAGGTAAGCAGAGTTGGCGGTTGTAGTAACTGACTAAGGGATAAAAATATCCATATTTACTGTCGGTATCAGTTACCTATGCTATTCCTGGGCATGGGTATACAGGTACACTATGCTCGTAGGGTACAGGTAACAACAGAATAAACA
>NW_026438911.1:0-411 GCF_001194135.2 Octopus bimaculoides
TACATACATACATACATACATACATACATACATACATACACACATACTTATACATACATTGAAATCTCAAATATAATCGGACACTCCACATTCCGTTTTATCTGTGCAAGCACTCCTTGGTGCATCAGACTTCTTAATGCATTAGACACAAGGCATAATTATTAAATTAAGTATTAAGTATTTAAAGGTATCAAATGACATTATTTTGCTTCTAGAAATAAATCTTTCAAAAACGATGCTGTTTATTTATTTACCTTTGGTATATATAACGAACTTGTGTGTGTATATATGTGTTTATATATATATGTGTACATGTATGTATGCATGTATATGTATGTGTGTCTATGTGTGTAAGAATGAATGCATGTATGTATATGTATGTGTGTGTATGTATGTATGCATGTATATGTA
>NW_026438912.1:0-143 GCF_001194135.2 Octopus bimaculoides
ACACGAGGACAAACGTAACATATCCGGCAAAAACGAAGTAAACAAAAAAAACAACAAACCCATACCGTAGAGATGTATAATAGTGTACAAAAATACCAATCCAGAACACCACAGACAAACATATGAATGAAAAGGAAGGCAAA
>NW_026438912.1:153-255 GCF_001194135.2 Octopus bimaculoides
AGCCTGGAAATAACGAAGGGAAACCTAATAATTACGATACTATGAAAATGGAAATAACCAAAGAACTGACAACCACAGATCTTAGAATGGACCACAGATTAT
>NW_026438913.1:0-226 GCF_001194135.2 Octopus bimaculoides
AGGACATTTCTGTGTTAGACCGAAAAGAGAAGTGGGAGCTTAAAAGCGAATCCTGGACACTGAACAGGAAGTATGATATTGAAAGAAAGGGCCTGAAAGTAGTCATGGGGGAGCTGAAGCAGCACCTCGTTGCAAAGAAATCGAAGAGGGTAAGATACGACCAAAAAATGAAGAGATACCAGCAGAATAGGTTATTCAGAGTAGATTAGAAGAGATTCTACAAAGA
>NW_026438914.1:0-227 GCF_001194135.2 Octopus bimaculoides
TATATATATATGTATGTATGTATGTATGTATGTATGTGTGTGTGTGTATCGTTTTGAAAAGCTTTCGCTAACCTGTCACTTTTCCGAATACTGTCTACAATCTCTAACACAGTACGTTCTGCTTGAGAAATAAAAAAAAGATAACGAAAATAACAACACAAAAGTATACGTACATATAGAAAACAAGAAATTCACAACAACAAAATCAATCACGTAAGCAACAACAA
>NW_026438915.1:0-448 GCF_001194135.2 Octopus bimaculoides
TATATATATATATATATATATATATATATATATATAGACACATACATATAGATAGACACACACACACACATATATATATGTATATATATGTATGTAGGTTTGTATGAATGTATGTATATAAGTGTATGTGTATCTATGTATATGCATGCATTTGCTGATAGCAATCCGCCTTTGAAGAAGACTAATGAAAATATCAATTTGGACGTTTTGACCGTTTACTGGGGTGAGGGGCGAGGAGGGTGTAGATATGAGCTGTCATATCCATCACTGACAATCAACAACAGCAACAACAAAAACAACAACGCTACAAGAAAAACAACAACAACAATACCACCACCAAAAACACCTCGAAGAACTATAGAAGAAAGACTTAGCGACTTTGACAAGATGAAATCCCTTCTTTTGAATTACAAAAAGGCGCGATTTCACAAACACCGCCACCACCCCC
>NW_026438915.1:1723-2162 GCF_001194135.2 Octopus bimaculoides
CCACCACCACTACCACCACCGCCCTCATCGTCATTATTTCCGTTATCTCACAAATCATGATATTTTTCAAACATCATAATTGGTCTCATTAGGTAAAAGAAGACAAAAATAAAGAGGAGTAAAAAGTAAATAAACAAATAAAGAATAAAGAAGAAAAACGCCAAAAACCTAGGAAACGAGAAACAAGCAACCAACGAAAACAATGGAAATATGTAAAAGCAATAACAAAAACAAAAACACCAAACTAAGAAGAATAATGGCGCCAATTGTATCTAGCAGAAAAACCTCACTTGTAGATGTTTCTCGGTTTTTCACGAGTGCCATTTTTAATAATGATGATGATGATGATGATGATGATGATGATGATAAAATGGCTTCAGAGTTTGTCATACGACTAGCAACTTCGTGTGGGGTGGGGGTGTAAGTCGATTACATAGAC
>NW_026438915.1:2172-2341 GCF_001194135.2 Octopus bimaculoides
TCGACTGGTCCTTATTTTACCGATCTCGAAAGAATGAAAGGTAAAGTCGATCTCGACAGAATTTGAACTCCGGACGTGCATGCTTACGATTCTGTCAGCTTGCAATAATAATAATAATAAAACTAATAATAATAATAATGATGATGATGATGATGATGATGATGATGAT
>NW_026438916.1:0-325 GCF_001194135.2 Octopus bimaculoides
GTGTGTGTGTGTGTGCGTGTTTATATATATACAACCTTCAACAAAGTAATAGCCCTGTATACAACTTGAACAGACACATATCAGTACATAAACATACGTTCACATGTACGTACACATGTACACACGTCTACACGTCTACTCACGTACATACATAAGTACATAGTACATACATACATAATACATACATACATACATACATACATACGTATCATGAACTAGCTATTACTTAATCAGATGCAGCACGGAATTTTGTCAGTGAATAGGTCGCGGTCTCAAAAGCGACGAAAATATTTTGCCAAATTAAATTTAAATGTTGAAGTAAATC
>NW_026438917.1:0-419 GCF_001194135.2 Octopus bimaculoides
GTCTTTACGTTCTGAGTTCAAATTCCGCCGAGGTCGACTTTGCCTTACATACTTTCGGGGGTCGATAAATTAAGTACCAGTTGCGTACTGGGGTCGACCTGATTGACAGGCCCCTACCCCCAAAATTTCGGGCCGTGTGTCTAGAGTAGAAAAGAGTATCTATATAATGTATACCGTATATAAATAGACAAAAACTAAGCTATTCACATATGTACATATAAATTTGTACACACATACAGATATATGTATATATGCTTATATTTATACATGCATGCATAATACATTCTATATATATGCATATATGCATATATATGCATATATGTATGTTTATATGTATATAAAGGCGGCGAGCTGGCAGAATCGTTTGCACGCCGAGCGAAATGCTCAGCGGTATTTCGTCTGCCGTTACGTTCTGAGTT
>NW_026438918.1:0-298 GCF_001194135.2 Octopus bimaculoides
TGAATTAAAATCTCACTCGTTTTATTTTACCGATTTTGGAGAAAGTATCAGACAAGTTGTATAACTCCTGAAAAATCTCCAATACTTGTGAGACAGATATCATTAATATTCCGCTCGAGCTGTTGCAAGTCAACCTTTACAGGAATGATGAAGAGGGATGCTAGTTAGGGAATAAAGGATTTGGTATACGGGGTTAATAATGGGAACGGGCTGAGGTTTAATGCAGCAAGGGTAAGGAGCAAAGGATTAAAAAAGACTAAAAAGCTAAGACTATATATGTTGTCACATCCCTTTTTTA
>NW_026438918.1:375-677 GCF_001194135.2 Octopus bimaculoides
AGATTAAATAAAGGTTTCCCCACTGTAACACCACCAATTCTATTTAAAATCCCTTTCCATGTCTCTTATGCTTTCCTTCCTAGTCTATTATTTCACTCTTGAAGTTTTTAGGGTTTATATGTTTTTGTAAAGAACGTTTGTGCATCAGCTAAGAAACAAAGAAAACGAGTTTACTTTTGTAAAGATAACTTAATTTTGGCAACAAAGAGTAATAAATAATGGAAAATGGAATGCTCATTGTACAGAAAGAAGATATTTATAAATGAAGCTGCCTTCTGAGATGATGAAAATCTCTTCCACTG
>NW_026438919.1:0-670 GCF_001194135.2 Octopus bimaculoides
GTCGATCCCAGAGCTTAACTGGAACTTACTTTGATGAGCCCAGCATGACGAAAATCGACCTCGGCGGAATTTGAACTCAGAAAGACGGACGAAACGCTGCCGATGAACTAACGAGCCTGCCAGCTCTCCACCTTTTAAGGGTCCAATTAATATTGCCTTCCAACTTTGGCCCAAGGCCAGCAATTTCAGGGGTGGAGCTAAATTGATTTCATCCACTCCGGTGTTCAATTTTTACTAACCTCAAAAGGAGGAAAAGTGAAGTTGACCTCGGCGGAATTTGAACTCAGCACATAAAGACGGACGAAATACCACTGAGCACATTGTTCGGCATGCTAACAATTCTGGTCTTAAAAATGAAACACGATTACCAATAGTCTTCCAGTTCAATAATTAAACTTTTGCTTTGTTTAACAATCTTTTATCTTTTACTTGCTTCAGTCATTAGACTGCGGCCATGCGTGGGCACACCACTAAAAACGTTTTAGTCGAATGATCGACTCCAGTATTTTCTGAAGCCTGGTACTTACTTATTGTATCGGTGGTCGGTCCGAGGCTATAGTAGAAGGCACTTGCTTAAGATTCTGTACAGTGGGACTGAACCTAGGGACCATGTGTTTGGGAAGCAAGTTTCTTACCACACAGTCACAACAACACCTTTAGTTAAATTTTT
>NW_026438920.1:0-468 GCF_001194135.2 Octopus bimaculoides
AACTCTATGGCCAAACCCTCATAAACTCTTTGGCCAAACCCTCATAAACTTTTTCAAGTTTCACTTGAAACGGAAAGTGAGGGTTAAAAGGGAGGTGTTACCTACTAGCAAATTTGTTGAAAGGTGGATGAATGTCGGAAAAATGGTCCAGTGTGAAAGGACCCATTTGAGCATGCGCCTGCGAAAAAGTTAAAAGAAGGCAACCGTGGCTTTTGTAGGCTTTTCCACGAGTAACTTTAAAACACCTCCTCCTATTGGAAGTTTTATTTGTTTAATTTTCTATATCATTTTTTATTTACACGCTTTTAAAACCCATTTGCATTTTCCTGCCTTTATCTCTTCATATAACTTATGTAAGCCCTTGTGGCTAATAAAAAAAATGAATTATTATTATTATTATTATTTATTATTATTATTATTGTTGTTATTATTGTTATTATTATTATCATTATTATTATTATTATTATT
>NW_026438921.1:0-627 GCF_001194135.2 Octopus bimaculoides
ATATAATATACATACGTATATATATAATATACATATATATACATACGTATATATATAATATACATATATATATGCATACGTATATATATAATATACAAATATATACATATGTATATATATAATATACAAATATATACATACGTATATATATATAATATACATATATATGCATACGTATATATATAATATACATATATATACATATGTATATATATAATATACATATACATATATATATATAATATACATATATGTACATACGTATATATATAATATACATACGTATATATATAAATATGTATATACATACGTATATATATATAAAATACATACGTATATATATATAATATACATATATATATATATAATATACATATACATACATATATATATATATATGTACATACGTATATATATATAATATACATATATATATACATACGTATATATATAATATACATATATATATATATACATACGTATATATATAATATACATATATATACATACGTATATATAATATACATATATACACATACGTATATATATATATAATATACATATATATATATATGTGTGTATATATATGTATATATATGTATATATACATGTATATATATATATATA
>NW_026438922.1:0-259 GCF_001194135.2 Octopus bimaculoides
GGGCATCTCTAGACCGGAAAGTTCTCAGAATCCAGGAGCACATCTTGCGGACTAAGTCATGCTGGAGCATCCTGTTTTAGTTGAAGAAATCGTCCGCTGGACTTATTCTTTGTAAGCCTGGTGCCTATTTAATCGATCTCTTTTGCCGAACCGATGATTTACAGGGACGTAAACACACCAACATCGGTTGTCAAGCGACGGCTGGTAGGACAAATACAGACACAACTGCACACACATAATTATGTCCATATATATACAT
>NW_026438923.1:0-562 GCF_001194135.2 Octopus bimaculoides
ATTTTGTTCCACCAGGGTTTGCAGGACATCCTTGTTGAGCTCTACAGATCCTCCAGGACAAAGCTTGTCTTTTAGGCTGTAGTTTCTGGCTCAGAATTTCTGGAACCACCGTTGACACAGGCTTATGCTTACTGTCTGATCCCCATATACTGCATTAATATTCCTCGCAGTTTCTGTTGTGCTTATTGACCTTTATTGAACTCATAAAACAAAATATACCAAATATGCTCCTTTGTCACTTCCATTATAGCTTTGAAAAAAATAACTGTTAAAATCGAACTGCACTCTTCAAAACTTGCACTAAGAATAAGCACAAGGTAAAATTACTACCAGCTTTTATAGCAAGTTGATGCAGGTAGTTTATCCCATCACCCTCCAACTTTTAGTTCATGCAATTGAAAAAACACCGCATTATTTACTTATAATATCTAACAACATTTGTTGTAATGCTGTACAAATTTTACTTTGAAATGTAATATCTGTAAATATTATAAGTTTGTTTCATACCTTTCAGCAAAATTAGTTCTAAATTGTAACAAATTGCCATTTTTCATGGACAGAA
>NW_026438924.1:0-406 GCF_001194135.2 Octopus bimaculoides
AAAAAAAAACATAGAAGATGAAAAATATACATGCAAATAAAAATACAGATATATGGAGCGGCCAATCAAGAATCGACTAAAAATTCTAAACTGCGTCATGCGACTGAAAACCTAAATAAAATATCAATCGACTAAAATAATTTATTTTTAAACTCCCCTCAATTAAAAAGAGTGGTGTTATGTATAAAGTTGTTGACTCGAATTTGAATTTTGTTCTCTGACCAATATCTTTTTTTTTTTTTATCTCTGTCTCAATTACATTTGAGCACTTCTTTTTTGCAGTTTTTATGAACCCTTTTGTCTCCATAAAAAGAGGCAAAAATTATCTCTTGTCGTGTATGTATATATATGTATATATATACAAGCACACACACACACATATACACATATATATACATATATATAT
>NW_026438925.1:0-342 GCF_001194135.2 Octopus bimaculoides
ATTTCCAGGTTTTAAAAATCAATTTCGGCTTTCTAGCCATTTTTATTTTGGGACGATGGCGTCTTGTAGCTATGAAAAGTTTTGTCAAACGAACGCTGAATTTTGCAGTGTTTCGTTCGAAAAAAAATTTCCTAGTCTTCCTTCCTCACAGTTAAACGAGAGAATGGAGAAAAAGAAAAAAGAATTCACACACACAGATGCAAGTGTTAACTTGAAAGTTAACACCGCCACCACCACCACAAACAACAAAAACAAAACTGTAACCTAGGTTACAAAACAGAACACAGACAATGTCTCCAAAGTCTCTGACGTCAACACCATTTCTGGTGACGCCATCATTAC
>NW_026438926.1:0-249 GCF_001194135.2 Octopus bimaculoides
TATATATATATATATATATATATATATAGTAAAGTTCATTTGCCATCAGAATGTGGCTGTCCTATAAAGGACGATGTTGCTGTTGTTTAAGCCTCAGGAAAACATCTTTTCCAGTTGCCTATCGACACACATTCTGTGTCCGTATAGTGTTTGCAAGGGAGGTCATCGCTTCCATCTCCAGCCTTACGTGATACCCACAGACCATGATTTCTGGGTGTATACTCGTCTTCAATGTGAAACAATCACTGG
>NW_026438927.1:0-497 GCF_001194135.2 Octopus bimaculoides
CACATGTATGTAAGCATATGGATATGAAAATAAACAGATCAACATACAGAAGGATAGATACATAGGTTATATAAACAGTCATGCACTCGTACGCATATGGAAACTGAAACACATGACCATATATATACACATATTTCACTTCACACAAGGACACGTATGGAGACACGTGTCCACACATATGGAGATGTACATCCACACATACAAACACGGTACATAGTTGCAATACACACACATACAGTCTGACATGCACACACAAGGAGATAGAGGTGCATACATATACAAACATACGCACCCAGACGTACGTAAAAAACACACAAACACGGACACACAAGGACATGAATATGCAGAATACATACATACAGATGCACACACGTACATACATATATACAGATGCACACACGTACATACATATATACATATGCACACACACATATATACATACACATGCATGCATGCATACGTACATGCATACATACATACATACATGCATGCATGCA
>NW_026438928.1:0-160 GCF_001194135.2 Octopus bimaculoides
GCAGCACACTCATAATAATAAACATCATCATCATCACCATCAACATCAACATCCTCATCGTCATCCTCATCGTCATCCTCATCGTCATCGTCATCATCATCTTCATCAATATCATCATCATCATCGTCGTCATCGTCATCGTCATCATCATCATCATCAT
>NW_026438928.1:344-522 GCF_001194135.2 Octopus bimaculoides
CATCGTCATCGTCATCATCATCATCACCATCGTCGTCATCGTCATCGTCATCATCATCATCATCCTCATCGTCATCCTCATCGTCATCGTCATCATCATCTTCATCATCATCATCTTCATCAACATCGTCATCATCATCATCGTCGTCGTCATCATCCTCATCATCATCATCATCATC
>NW_026438929.1:0-479 GCF_001194135.2 Octopus bimaculoides
ATATACATATATATATATATACATGTATATATATATATATATATGTATATTATATATACATGCATATATGTGTACGTATATATGTATATAGTTACTCAAAAAACAACGAAACAAAAAGACAGCAAGAAAAAAACACCGACGTATAGACATGGTATATGCAACGTATTTCATGACGCTGATATATATATATATATATATATATATATATATATATATATATATATATATATATATATACATACATATGCAAACATGCCCACATTTGCATACATACGTAACATATATATCTATATTTATATACATATTTTACATACATATGTAAACACACACACATACACACACACACATATATATATAAGTATATACATATAAATATACAGGAGCGGCTGTGTGGGAAGTAGCTTGCTTACTTCCGGTTTGCTCACTGCCCATGTGCGTCAGACTTGCTACTTGCCGTCAACAAAGATAGACATGAGTTT
>NW_026438931.1:0-674 GCF_001194135.2 Octopus bimaculoides
TATATATACACGAAAAGACTAATTAAAGCTGTTAACGGTTATGTGTATGCATAACAGATGGAGAAAAGGGAGAAAAAGCATAGATGATATACATGTATGTATAGCAAAACATAAAGGAAGAAAGATAGTTATATAGATAGATAGATAGATAGATAGATAGATAGATAGATAGATAGATAGATAGATAGATAGATAGACCTAATTATAGTTATGTGTTAATTGTATTTTCTTTACATTCGTTTACTATATGTAACGAATCTATTCTCCACAGAGTCGTCACTATAGTAACGTCTAAAACATCCTCAATGTTATAATTATGTGAGAAAAAAAATCAATAAATAATTATCTGAAATACTGTATAGGTGTCATTACCCCAGTAAGATTCAGTTTTCACAATAATTCATAAGAAGGAAGAAAACTGTTGTTTCACTATTCATATGGCTTCAGTTTGGAAAATTTGCCTGAAGAGGGTGCTGCAGTTGTTAACTCGACAGCGTTTATAGAAATACATGCATACATGCATACATGCATACATACATACATACATACATACATACATACATGCATACATACATACACACATACACACATATATATATATGTATGTATATGTAACCGTGTGTGTATATATATATTTATATATATACATGTATATGTCTATATATGTATATATA
>NW_026438932.1:0-209 GCF_001194135.2 Octopus bimaculoides
AGAGTGAGAGAGACGAGGAAAAGGCAAGAGAAATAAATTAACAGAGAGCGAAAAAGAGAGAAAAACAGAGAAAGATAGACAGAGAGAGAGGCTAACAGAAGCGTGTAATCAATAAATCAGACGTGATGACATTCCTTTGGTTTGTTAGATCTCTGTGGAATTCCGAACTTTTCCTGGATTTCTTTCTTTCCTTATTTTTCCTTTTCCTT
>NW_026438933.1:0-955 GCF_001194135.2 Octopus bimaculoides
GTGTGTGTGTATACGTGTGTGTGTGTACATACATTAACCTACATGTGTACGAGTGTATGAGTATGTGTGTAAAGCTGCATGACTTACCAAGTATGAGCAGTATCTTTCTCCCCAGGCAAGAAAATGTTTAAACCACGTGGGCTTCTCTTTCTCTTTCTCCTTTCAGTGATCCCTCGACAAACAAGTCTTTATCGATAAAACTAATGATATAAGACTTTGCATTTTGCTTATCTAGGACTACATTGTTGAATGTATCCTCCAAGTTTGGCGACGTCAGGGTGTAACTTGAAGGGTATTTGGCTACCTTTTCTGACCAGTCGCGTGAACGCATAGAAATTCCCTCATAAACTGTACTTTCTGATGGAATCTCTTTACAGTTAGACAAACAAAGCCATTGAGAATAAAGTGTTTTTGCTTCTATGGACGTCGAACATAGGTCTTGACTAACCGTCAATCCATTTGATTGGTAGATCGACCTTGTAGTGAGCCCAGTTAGTTGAGATTCTCAGAAACTGAGATTATCATCATTTAGACACGTGCTGGAATGCTGTTCTTGCTCCTTTGGATTTGAAAATTATGGGAAATAAATTGGCTTTCAGGAAGCAACGATTAGCAGATTCTAGTGAAAGAACACTAATGGTCTACTGATGAAGAATATCGATAGAAGTAATACTGTTAGTCATGATATTTCAAGCGATAAAAATAAATAAATATATGAACAAATAAATATATAAAAAGAGAAAAAGAACACGAAATAAAATTATTCTCTATTTTAGCTGATATAGACAAAATTCTTTCGATTTTTGGAAGTCGATAGATAAACAAGAATATTAAAAAGGAAGAATATAATCCATTATGGTACAAAAATAGACCCAAATTTTGCCAATATTTGCAAAATATAAATGTATGTATGCACACACACACACACACATATATATATATATATATATATATA
>NW_026438934.1:0-206 GCF_001194135.2 Octopus bimaculoides
GTTAAAAGGTAGATAGACAGATAGATACATTTTTACATTAGCTCTTGTTAGTTTCTGTTTTACATTAAAACTAACCAGGTATAACTTTTCATACCTACCCTACAATGTCATTCTAAAAATATAAAAACACAACACTGAAACCTTGGCACTTCAAGATGTGTGATTAAATCAAAACAATGTGAATAAATAAGCAATACATTTGGCAA
>NW_026438935.1:0-508 GCF_001194135.2 Octopus bimaculoides
GATAGATAGATAGATAGATAGATAGATAGATAGACAGATAGAGAGAGAGATAGAGAGATAAATGGAGAAACAGAGAGAGAGAGATGGATGAAAGGATGGATGGATGGATAGATAGAATCATAGATAGATAGGTAGACAGACAGACTGACAGGCAGATAGATGCATAGACAGACAGAAAGGAGAAAGTAAGAGGATGAAATTCATCTCAGACCCCTCTCTAACTGAACTAATGTTGTAGTTTAAACAAGAAGAAAACCGCAATCCCCAAATCAAGGAGGACACCAGAAATTTGATAGGGAAAAAGGGGAAAAAAAAAACCCTACATTAAATCTGTTGGGATCATTAAAACCATCTGCTCCCTATTTTTTTATTGCAATTTTTTATCATTTTTTATTTACTATACATTTTCCTTTCGGTATGCAGCTGTTACTGCTGTACTTGTTGTTGTTGCTGCTGCTACTGCTGCTGCTGCCGTTGTTGTTGTTGTTGTTGTTGTTGTTGTTGTTGT
>NW_026438936.1:0-401 GCF_001194135.2 Octopus bimaculoides
AAAACGTTTCATCGAAATTATTTGGTCGAAAACAATAGTTTGGTCGAAAAACTGATCGAAACCAATAGTTTGGTCGAAAAGTTTGATCGAAACCAATAGTTTGGTCGAAATGTTTCGTCGAAAATGAGATTTCGTCGAAAACCAAAAGTTTGGTCGGAACGTTTCGTCGATAATAAACAGCTTTGTCGAAAATCATATATATAATCTTTTATTCTATTAATTGTTTCCGCATTAGATCGTGGCCATGCTGGAGCGCCGTCTTGGAGAGTTATTAATCGACTGTATCGACAACATTACTTATTGTTTTTAATCCAAGTACTTACTCTATCGGCCACTTTGTCGGACCGCTATGTTACGGAGTGAGATAATCACTGACACAAAGATACATTCACACGTACTCG
>NW_026438937.1:0-736 GCF_001194135.2 Octopus bimaculoides
GGAACCATGTGGTTGGTAAGCAAGCTACTTACCACACAGCCACTCAGCAAGAAAAAGACAAAACAAAAAGGACAGAAAACAAAAAAAATACAAAAAACTCCCAAAACACCCCAAAAGGTGCATTGCAAAGAAATAGCAGAATCTCAAATAAATAATCGTTATTACTATTTTTATTGGCGCCAATCATTTATGGTTTGCTTTGCTTGTAGTTTTTCTCTTTTTTTTTTTACTGCTGTTTGGGTTAAAGGTCTAGGGTTAAAGACTGAAGCATTGGGAGAGGATGAGAGTTGAACCATTAAATAAAAGAAGCGAAAATACAATGGAATGGAGATGTTGTTGTTGGGGTAGGGGTAAGGGGTAGTCGATAGCGATGAGAAGAACACACAGATTGGCGCCTAGTATAATGTATCGGCTGTTGTCTGAGAATTGGCTGCATGTGTCTATATATATGTGTGTGTCTATCTTTAAGTATGTCTGTGTGTAAATATGTATGTATATATATCATCATCATCATCATCATCATCATCATCATAATCATTATGACCATCATCATCATCATTCTTTGCCCGCTTTCCATGCTGGCATGGGTGGTTGGTGTCTTATTTTTCTCTCTCTCTTTCTATCTCTATCTTTCTATATGTATATCTATCTGTCGGTTTGTTTATTTGTCTTTCTATCCATCTATCTTTATGTGTGTGTGTGTGTATGTATATATATATATATATATATATATATA
>NW_026438938.1:0-283 GCF_001194135.2 Octopus bimaculoides
CACACACACACACACACACACACACACATACTCGCACTTATAGCTAGAGATAAATACAAAAAAAACGTCGCGCAAAAAATATATATAGCCATATCTATACAAATACACAGGTATATACGTATTCGTATTCGCATACATATTGAGATCAAGACACATACACATTCAAAGACATTGCATACACAAGGAGGAAAAAGAGAGGCTGCAGGAAAGAGAAAAAGAGCTGCAAAAAGTGACTGTAGACATATATATTTGTGTATATAGATAGATAGATAAGCACAGTGAT
>NW_026438939.1:0-276 GCF_001194135.2 Octopus bimaculoides
ATATATACACAAGCACTCACAGGGACACGCAACCATAGGAACCATACCAAAGCTGACACAGGAACGTGATGCAGCCCTGTGCTCACTGCCAGAATGCCAGCATGGAAAATGGATGTTAAATGGTGGTGATAATGATGATGACAATGACGATTATGACGACAATGATGATGTTGATGACAATGATGATGATGATGATGACGACAACAATAACAATGATGATGACGATGATGATGACAACAACGACAATGATGACGACAACGATGATGATGATGATGA
>NW_026438940.1:0-402 GCF_001194135.2 Octopus bimaculoides
TTTTTCCATAATAACCAGTAGCAATACATTCACATTTAAATGTTCGTCTTCCACCTGGACGTTTTATTTGACAACATCTTCCACCATGTTTACATCTTCCTTTTGGACACAACCAGTCTTCACCTGAAAATGAAAGACAAAATGAGATACATAGAAGGTTAGAACTTGATTTAATTTAGACAAATAGCATTTCTGTAACTAAAACAGGTTTTATTTCAATATTCTGTTGATTAAAATACCCCTTTGTTTAATATGCCAAGAATGGGTGCATGTACATATAGTGTTTTTAGGCCATCTCAAGAGACAAAAACAATTGGACATAGGTTTGCATAGATCATTGTCAATGTCATCATTATTAACTTCCACTTTTCTAAGTGTGTGCATGGGTCAGATGGAATTTGT
>NW_026438941.1:0-436 GCF_001194135.2 Octopus bimaculoides
TAGCAGTATTTCGCCCGTCGCTGCGTTCTGAGAGGAAATTCCGCTGAGGTCAACTTAGCCTTTCATCCTTTCTGAATCGATTAAATAAGAACCAGTTGAACACTGGGGTCTAGTAACCAACTCATATCCTCTCCCAGAATTGCTGCTGCTCTGCTGGTAAAATTATTATTATTATTATTATTATTATTATTATTATTATTATTATTATTATTATTATTATTATTATTATTATTAATATAATTATTATTATTAGTAGTAGTAGTATTACTCAAGTTCTTTTAGTGTTATTTGTTCTATGATTTTCCTAAGTATAACTAAAATTGAATATGATAAAGCAGTTTCAACAGGACTATATCGCGATTCATGATTTGTTCCTAAAATTCACAGGATCAAACATAATGCAAGAGGCTATACATACACTATGCTATATATATAT
>NW_026438942.1:0-368 GCF_001194135.2 Octopus bimaculoides
AGCTAGGACCCTCGACGTCGTAAGCGACGGAGTGCCAACAACAGTGGAGGTCAGCAAGCAAATTACAAATCGAGATTTCTAAATGGAGAGTGTAGTATTGTAGGAGTTGACTTTCTGCCAAATGTCGAGAGACTAATGTAGGAAAATAGGACAGGAACAAGTGTCTTGCTGTTGAGGATCTACGTGGCTACGCCCAGGAGGAAAGGGACAAAAGAATGGTGGAGAGGAAGTATCGGGGCATACCCTCAAGGTGTACAAAAAAATGGATAGTGAGAGAATAGGGAAGAAAAATCAAGGATGGCTTGGTGGGCAGGTAGTTGGGATGAGGTGAAGTGTGGGGAAGATAGGAGTCACACACACACACACAC
>NW_026438943.1:0-251 GCF_001194135.2 Octopus bimaculoides
TCAGTCTGACTACTTCAACGTTCAAGTCGGTGTTAAACAAGGCTGTGTCCCGGCCCCTGTCCTCTTCATTGTGTTCCTTGTGGCTATGACCTTACTATCTCGCTACGACCTCAACCCCGAAGATGGAATCCTAATTCGATATTGACATGATGGCAGTCTTTTCAACTTGAGGAGACTAAAATCACTAACAAAGACTCGGTTCACCACTCTCTTCGAATTACAGTATGCCGATGACTGCGAAGCTCTCGCCC
>NW_026438944.1:0-451 GCF_001194135.2 Octopus bimaculoides
AGGGAAACGTTGTCATCTGCTGGTATTGATGCATCAATTAGAAAGCATTTCTTTTATTAGAAAGCATTTTTTTATTAGAAAACATTATTATTATTATTATTATTATTATTATTATTATATGTTTGTTTTTGTCCTTTGTATCTGTACAAGTTGACTCCAGAGACCTCAAGAGACAGAAAGTTAGAGGTTCAAGTTGGTATTATGACTAGGGTGCAATAATTTTGGTTTTCCACAGAGTATTGTTCAAGAGAATGCCTGTCAAAACAAAAAAATTAGAAGTTTGTTTCAAAAACCAAACTTCTAATTTTCTTATGTTTTGATTTCTAAGTTGTTGTCTCTTGAGGTCTCTAGGTGAGACTGTACAAATACAACATGTACAATACAAAACAAAAGCCAAACATATAATAATAAAATAATAATAATAATAATAATAATAATAATAATAATAATA
>NW_026438945.1:0-295 GCF_001194135.2 Octopus bimaculoides
TTTACCATTTTGTCCTTGTTCTTTTGCCACGTCATGTACCCAGTTATGTCAAGGGCTGGAGTGCAACCTCATTCCCCTTTGAAATTAGCAGCTGCGGCTTTCCATCCAGACCAACGTGCTCTTTCCAGCAGAAGATAAACCTGGAACCCAAAGAGTTGAAGAAAACCATCAAGGAAAAAAGGCATGGCTGTTGAAACTATCTCATGATGGCTATGATTGATAAGAGACTGCAAGAGGAACCCTTCTGTAGGTGAAGACTAGCTCAGTCCTCACTGACCCTCCCAGGTAAAGCATA
>NW_026438946.1:0-279 GCF_001194135.2 Octopus bimaculoides
ACATACATACATACATATATTATTATCATTATTATTATTATTACTATCATCATCATCAAGGCGGCGAGCTGTGTGTGTACTGTTCCGTCTCTGGCGAGATCAACAAAAATAGTACTTCATCCAGTGAACGATAAATGTTATTTAATATACACAGGAATTAAATGTGAGCTATTCTAATTCCTGTGCTAAATATTTTCATTTTTAAGGCGGCGAGCTGGCAGAAACATTGGCACGCCGGGCGAAATGCTTAGCGGTATTTCGTTTGCCGTTACGTTCTGA
>NW_026438948.1:0-493 GCF_001194135.2 Octopus bimaculoides
GTATGTATGTATGTATGTATGTATGTATGGCATATATGTATGTACGAGCTAATGAAAAAGAGTTGCCACATGCAGTTGAAACAACATGGAAAATTTCCCTCAAATAACATCCTAACTCTTTTACGTATGCATATATGCATCCACGTTTGTATGTCAACGAAGGAAAAATTTCTTTAGCTAGAAATACCAAAGGTGCCGAAAGGTGAAGACATGTTTGGGGTGGAGCCCGGCTGTGGGGTGGAGGGACAAGGCCAACCGTCTATCAGCTGATAATAAAGAAAGAAGCATTTTCGTAAACTGCAGCTAATTCCACCAAATTCTGCTGTTGGCAACAGGAAGGACATCCTGCCACAGAAAAATCTGGCTCAATAAATTCTGTCTGACCTATACAAGAATGGAAAAGTCAATGTTAAATTGACGATGATTATGATAATATATATATGTATATATATATATATATATACACACATACATGCATATATGTATATATATA
>NW_026438949.1:0-229 GCF_001194135.2 Octopus bimaculoides
ATGTATGCATGTATGTATGTATGCATGTACGTATGTATGTATGTATGTATACATGTATGCATGCATGTATGTATGAATGCATGTACGTACGTACGTACGTACGTATGTATGTATGTATGCATGTATACCTGAATGCATGTATTTGCAGCAGTATGATTGTACCTACGGTAATAAACGTAATAAAGGGATTAGAAGAATACGTGTTGGAGTGAAAGTGCATGCAGCTACA
>NW_026438950.1:0-298 GCF_001194135.2 Octopus bimaculoides
ATATATGCATATATATACACATATATGTACATATATGCATATATATGCATACATATATGCAGAAACATGCATTCATTATATACATGGTACGTGTGCTATGCATATAGTGCATGTAGTATATGTATAGTACATAGGTTCACTTGCACACACACATACACACACACATATAATACATATTCACATATGCAGAAGCAATTGATTTGACAAAAAATTTGATAAGAAAAATACAGGGGGAGAAAAGGTATCTACAGACTATTTATGAGGAATTTATAAATCAGGATTCCAAAATACAGTTTCA
>NW_026438951.1:0-377 GCF_001194135.2 Octopus bimaculoides
TATATATATATATATATGTGTGTGTGTATGTATGTGTGTGTATATATATAGATATTTATATTGTCATGAGACAGCCACACCTATATGTGTTTTCTTTGTGGTTATAAACAGAATATCACAAAAAGGGATATGATGTTAGAAGAAGAAAGAGTTCCTGACAATCAGCCTAAAAATAACTCACTAAAGAAGCAACAACATTCTGAGAAAACTTCCTGACAGGTATGTCAATATTCATACACACACACATATTTGTATATATACACATACATAAAATAACATGTTTATATATATACACATATATATGCACACACACACATACATATATGTATGTAAGCATGTATATATATATATTTATATATATATATATATATATATAT
>NW_026438952.1:0-307 GCF_001194135.2 Octopus bimaculoides
TAAGAAAAAGCAACCATAGTCAGGCAGGGAGTGGGGTACCAATCCAGTTTTAACACCAAAGACTTTGTAACAGTGGAACTGGAGTAGAAATTTTATATTCCGCGTCATCAACAACTAGAACACTTCAAGATGTCTAGTGTACTTATGTGTGTGTGTGTATGTATGTGTGTATGTATGTATGTATGTGCATGTATATATATATGTACGTGTGTGTATGTGTATGTGTATACATACACACACATACACACATATATATGTGTATGTATACATATGTGTGTGTATGCGTGTGCATATATATATATATATA
>NW_026438953.1:0-780 GCF_001194135.2 Octopus bimaculoides
CCTAAAAATCTAACTAATAAGAAAAGTAATAAAGTGCATTTTAATACTAAGCTATATACTAACACTAGTAATAAACCTATGTTAGTAGACAGTAATGTTGAATCAAATGACAAAAATAATAAACATCCCACAACTAAAAGAACTACTAATCATAATAATAATATTGTGCTGGGAAATAATAGTAATCATGGCACACCCCATACCCACCCACACAATAAATTTAAGAGAAAAAATAAAAACTCTATCTGGTTAAATATACCCTTCAACTGTGCTATATCCACAAATATTTATAAAAAATTCATGAATATTTTACAAAAAAATTTCCCTTCTTCCCACAGATATAGTAAAATCTCTTGTCATACTATCAGAATTTCTTACTCTACCCTTCCTAATGTAGGTACAATCATAGCTAGGTTAAACAAAAAAAACATCAAGTCAGCTAGAATAAATGAAGTTACAAATAGTGGTCATATGAATACACATAATAATCTAGCTAATACCAATAATGATGCTACTAATAATTATACAAATAGAAGTGAAAATAACAATGGCGAAAGAAATTATGAAGATAGTAGCAATATACTTAGTCCTATCAACCATAATTTCAACCAACAATTAGAATGTATCAGTAATGACGTTACGGTTTTAACTGAAGTTGATGATAGGCCCGACTCCAACAGAAATAATAGTGATCAAGGACATAGTTCATATAATATCAATATGCCTAACATGGAAAGAATAAGTCCAACTAATAGCACATCAGGATATGAATTAAATAAT
>NW_026438954.1:0-263 GCF_001194135.2 Octopus bimaculoides
ATTTGACATCGCTGCCCTAAACTGTGTCTCATTTCGAGCCATTGGTTCTTTTGGTATCGTGGAGAGGAAGGCGTCGAGTTTTGTTTTCAAGACCTCTATATCCATGTCTTGCAGGTCTCTCAACTGTTTTGGCACGGCATTAAAGAGCCGAGGTCATCTAAAACCGAGGCTGTTGCAGTACCTTGTTCTTATGTGAGATACAATGGACGGTACCCTTGGTACCATGCAGTGGCGAACTGTGCGGGCATTCGTGTAGTACTTGA
>NW_026438955.1:0-410 GCF_001194135.2 Octopus bimaculoides
TTGCAGCCCTGTATAAAATCTATTGGTTTCCTAATAAGAAGCCATTAATATTATATATATAAATAATACAGAATGGGACAAGAATGCAAAACATCCAGAGAGATAGGTGATACAAGAAAGGGACAAAACATCCAGATAGACAATACAAAGAAAACATGGACAGGTTATTCGGAGTTTTCTTTCCTCAGTCGAGATCCAGATTATCCTTGCAATTTCGTCTGGTTATTCTCGATATTGCTCCAATCTGGCCAGCCCCAAGGAAAAACTAAGCTAAGAGCATTAGATTCCTTGGAAGGAAGCAGCAAATGTATACAAAAACAAGGATGGAAAAAAATCAAACAATGTTACACAAATAGAGTAGGAATAATAACAGGACATAACAACAGATGTCTTTCGACTAAGGATGAATA
>NW_026438956.1:0-736 GCF_001194135.2 Octopus bimaculoides
CACGATCAGAGAAACAGAAACGTATATAATCTCTCTCTCTCTCTATACATGCATATATATGTGTGTGTGTGTCTGAGTATATATATATATATATATATAGATAGATAGATAGATAGATAGATAGATAGAGAGAGAGAGAGAGTGAGAGAGAGAGATAGAGAGAGAAAGAGAGAGAGAGAGAGAAAGATAGAGAGAGAGATAGAGAGAGATAGAGAGAGAGAGAGAGAGAGAGAGAGAGAAAGAGAGAGAGAGAAAGATAGAGAGATATGTGTGTGATTACAGTTGATCAGTTCACTTTTAATAGCGGATCGTGGGGTCGGTACGGGTTGCAGGACACGACCTGCTCTGAGGACGGACGCTATTGTAAAGCGTACAACACAGCAAGTTCGGATCTAAGGGAGAAGGCAGAGTTGATATGTCTTCAATACTTTCGGTGAATTCAAACACATTGCAATAGATTCGTCGTTTGATAGACGCCATTTTGAACTTCAAGCAAAATACCTGACTCATTCCGCACTCGCTCCTCACTGCCTCCTCCTCCTCCATCACCAGCCAGCAATCAAATAAAAACGTTTCTTGCTTATTTTCTTCTCTTCTTCCGGATGTCACATCTTAAGGTCTCAAAGTTAACCGGCAAATATGAAAAGCTCATACACGTATAAATACGTACATACGTGCATATGCATATACATATATGCGCACGCACGTATATACACAGATACACAGACACACACAG
>NW_026438957.1:0-207 GCF_001194135.2 Octopus bimaculoides
GCAGTATGATTCCCTTATTGGGTGTCACATTAAGCTGACAGTAAACAACTGCTATATATATATATACATATTAAAACATCAAGATGAGGCAAAAAAACAAACACAAATTGTAATAGGTTTACGCTCAGGAAAAATAGAAAGAAAAGAAAAAAATGGAGAAAGGAGCACATGCATATCGAAGAAGCACAGCATATATATATATATATA
>NW_026438958.1:0-465 GCF_001194135.2 Octopus bimaculoides
GTTAAATGATGATGATGATGATGATGATGATGATGATGATGATGATATATGTTTGTGTGCCTGTGTTTGTCCCCCCACCATCACTTGACAACCAATGCTGGTGTATTTGGCAAAAGAGACTGATAGAATAAGTACAAGGCTTACAATGAATAAGTTCTGGGGTTGATTTGTTCGAGTAAAGGCACTGCTCCAGCATGGCCGCAGTCAAGTGACTGAATCAAATAAAAGTAAACAAAAAATACACACACACATACACAAAAAAATACAGGTGTATGTACAAGTCCACCTAAGTCAAAATTCTGCACATTATTAAAAAATATTTAAACACTGTTATAATCACTCAAATTTTTGCTTTAGTTTTGTTGAAGTTGGTTTGTTGGACAATAATTGTTGTTGTTGTTGTTGGTACTCTGTCGCTTACGAAGTCAAGGGTTCCAGTTGATCCGATCAATGGAACAGCCTGCT
>NW_026438959.1:0-609 GCF_001194135.2 Octopus bimaculoides
CTTTCTCGTTTTCTGTGACCTTTTCTGGCATGTGCTTATACCATCTTTTTATTATTATTATTATTATTATTTTATTGTCCTTGCTCAGCTTCTAACACTGGAGATATACTATGGTGTCAGCTGTTCACTATCAGTGAACTAAGGTAACACCCCTTATTTTTCGAAGCAGAAATATCGTTATAGCAAATATTCTGCTCAATACCACAGATTTGTTTGTCAGTTGTTTGACCTTAACCACTTGAGCATGTCCCTTAGCAGCTGACAATATGTGCATCTCTGATCATGAGAAGCAGTAATGGGAGAGCATCACAGCCATGTGTTGAGAGGGATTCTTTGGGGTTTGAATAAATGTAAGAAAAGCAAAATTTGAAGGCATTATTAGCCATTTTTCATACTTTCTAAGGGTAAGCAAATAGGAAATAACAGTTGCCACCCAAGGACCAAAATGACATCGTTATAGCAAATATTTCGCTGAATACAACAGATTTTCTTTTGAATTTCTTGATCTTAACCTTTTGAGCATGTCTCTTAGTGGTTGACAATATGAGCAGAAGTAGTAGGGGGGGAAGCATCATAGCCATATGTTGAGAGGGATTCTTTGGGGTTTGA
>NW_026438960.1:0-245 GCF_001194135.2 Octopus bimaculoides
AAATACGTTAAACAATTCAATTATGTATCTACACCACCTTCAGTACTGGAAAGGAAATATACATGTTACATGAAATGTAATAAGACAAGAGCACAATGATATTAATATTAATAACAAAAATCAATAATAATAATGGCATTAATTATAACATTATTCATAATAATAATAGTAATCTACGCTATTTAGTTTGTCACAGCTTATATAGGCGAGTATGTGAATGTGAGTGTGTATGCGGTTATATCGCT
>NW_026438961.1:0-568 GCF_001194135.2 Octopus bimaculoides
TATATATATGCATATACGTAAACACATATACACACACATATCTGTGTGTGTGTATGATAAATACACTAACACATCCATATATATATATATACTCACAACATATGCGATGTGATTTGAAAAGAGATTTGGGTCCTCTGTCATATTCTGATTGATGTCAGATATAATTGATTAGACCTGTTGCATTTATGAATACACACTCACATATATGTGTGTGTGTGCGTGTGTGAATGTGTGTGAGTGTGTGTTTGTGTGTGTGTGTGTGTGTGTAATGATATAATGATTTCTTAACTGTTGATCCAATTAATTCCACTTTATATATTAAGTACCATTCGCTTTCGTTTTCATTAATAAATAATACACGCAGATACACATACATACAGACACACATACGTACGCACCTATATATAGTACTCATATACATACGTACACATATACACGTGACAGGAAAGAATCAAGCACATTTGTTTTACAAATATTGCGCAAATATTACTAGTAAAACGGTGTTTCATCTTTATGAAACATCCTGTGTGTGTATATATATATATATATATATATATATATATATATA
>NW_026438962.1:0-557 GCF_001194135.2 Octopus bimaculoides
ACAGACAGACAGACACACATTCTCATTTTTATATATATAGATACCCCGCCTTTGTCACTGTAATAATTCATAGTATATATCCTAAAATGTATCTTATTAATTTAAATTTTTATAAATTTATAGTAGTACTTTGACCTGTTATATTACAAATGTTATTAATACGGATAATTATATTTATATTCTTACTTATAATTCATTGTTTATAATATAATATTTACTATATGTATATATCCTATATCTTGTACGCATTATGTATGTCATACTTATATCTTTATACTTTTTAATTTTTTTAATATCTTCACTATACATTACCTTTATTGCATATCTGTATGATTATTTATCTGATATGGAATGCCACTCTACTGGGCTCAATATATTTATCTGGGATTGAAAAGATACAAATGCAGATTTCAAATTAAAATGGGAAATTTTGACTCAGGCGCCGTCATATCGTATCAACAGCAAGAGGGTTTTTTTTATGCATAAGTGAAAAATTCTTCATCCTATCTGTTAAACTACCCCTTCTTAACCTTAGAGATGAATATAATTTCTCTTGT
>NW_026438963.1:0-396 GCF_001194135.2 Octopus bimaculoides
GTATGTATGTATGTATGGCTGTATGGCTGTATGTATGGCTGTATGTATGTATGTATGTATGTATGGCTGTATGTATGTATGTTTGTATGCATGCATAAATGTATGTATGCGTGTATATATGTATGTTTATGTGTATGCATGTATGCATGTATGTAAGCGTGTATATAAGAGGACGGAAGTATGTGTATATGAATATATGAGTATGTGTGTATATGAGTATGGAAGGGTGTGCGTATCATTGCAGTTAGTATGTATAGAGAAATATATATATAAACAAATTTACATTCATACATACATACATGTATATACACATGCAAACACATACATAGATGCATACATTGGTACGTGCATACATTCGTACGCGCATACATACATACATACATACATTCATACATA
>NW_026438964.1:0-365 GCF_001194135.2 Octopus bimaculoides
AAAATGGGAAGAAAGAAAGAAAAAGGAAAAAATAAAAAAATTAAAAGATAGGAAAAAAATGAGAAAATGAAAACAAAGAGAAAAAAACAGTGGGGAGGAAAGAAAATTCACAGCTCTTCTCAAAACGATCTTTTGGACTTCCTGCCCGGATGGTAAGCCAGTGATCATCCTCAAATAATTTTCAGTTCCATTTTTATCCATTCCAAGTGCTCCTAGAATCACTGTTATTGTAAACGTCTTGAGATGCCACATTTTTCAATTTCAATTATTGTTATTATTATCATTAGCGGCGAGCTGGCAGAATCGTTAGTACGTCAGGCAAAATGCTTAGCGGTATTTCGTCTACCGTTACGTTCTGAGTTCAA
>NW_026438965.1:0-302 GCF_001194135.2 Octopus bimaculoides
ATAATAATAATAATAATAATAATAATAATGATAATAATAATAATATAGAAATGATTGAGGTAACTCGTCCTGAAGATATAGAGTCAAAATTAAAAGAAGAGTGCCATTGTTATCTAGTGAACGATATTTCGACATCTTGTGTTTCTTCATATGGTTCAAAAAATAAATTTGTCAATCTACTTCATTTTGGTTAAAGACACATTTTGGTTGAAGACACACAAGACGTCGAAATATCGTTCACTAGATAACAACGGCACTCTTCTTATAATAATAATAATAATAATAATAATAATAATAATAAT
>NW_026438966.1:0-312 GCF_001194135.2 Octopus bimaculoides
AACGTAAGACATTATGACCGAGTATGATAACTATAGTTGGAGAAGGTTATTACGTAATTCATTTGAAAAAACCTTTGGAGATTAGGACGCTACCAGATAGTACGTTGGACGATAAGGGAAGAAAAAAAGAAAAGAAAAAAGAGAAAGAAAATTCAGAGTGTAGAGTTGGGAGAAGATAGGCTGATATAAATCCGATAAAAATTGGAGAGGAATGTTATGTAATAAAAAGGCATTATAAATGGGTTTAATCTTGTGTTTCGATAAAAATATTGAGATGAGTGTATATAATCATTTATACTTGTGTGTATGCTC
>NW_026438967.1:0-647 GCF_001194135.2 Octopus bimaculoides
AGAATAACGTGAAGAAAAGGAGTTGAAAAAGGAGAAAAACAAGAATTTGTTGAAGAAAAGATGGAAACATACAAGAAGAAAATAAGTTTAGTAATAAATAGAAATTTAACGAGAAGAGAAAAGAAAAAGTATATGAAGAAGAAAAAGAACACGATGCGGAAGTAGAAGACGAAGAAGAGTAAGATGAATAAGATGAACATGAAGAAAGGTAGAAAATTAGGAATGACGAGAAAAGAAAAGACATGAAATGAAAATAAAAATGGAGAAATATGAAAGAAAGGAATACGAAGTAGAAAAGCGGAAAAAGAAGAATAAGAGTTGAAGGAAAAATGTAATAGAAAATAGATAATAATAATAATAATAATAATAATAATAATAATAATAATAATAATAATGATAAGAAGAAGAAGAAGAAGAAGAAGAAGAAGAAGAAGAAGAAGAAGAAGAAGAAGAAGAAGAAGAAGAAGATGATGATGATGATGATGATGAACAAGAAGAAGAAGAAGATGAACAAGCAGAAGAACAAGAACAACAACAAGTATGAGAACAAGAAGAACTAGAACAAGAAGATGACGAAGAGAAATATGAAACGGAGGTAACAGAAGAGGAAGCAGTAAACGAAGAGTAAAATTAAGGGGAGGAATAAA
>NW_026438968.1:0-305 GCF_001194135.2 Octopus bimaculoides
GCCGAACGAGATGAGATACTGAACGCTGTGATGTGACGAACTTGAGCGGAAAGAGATAGCAGTTCGTCTTGCCTTTATGCTGGCCGAAGGGAGAAATGAAGAGATGACCACAGGTCACATGTGATCAATGAGGAGTGGTAGCGAGAGGAAAAGGGAGGAAGTTGAACAAAGGTGAGCGACGAGAGACATGGAGGGAGAGTAAGAGAGAGAGATGTATAGCAGTGAAGAGGAAAAGCTAGGACAACAAGGATGCAGAACGAGAGGGGGAGATAGATAGATAGATAGATAGATAGATAGATAGATAG
>NW_026438968.1:361-577 GCF_001194135.2 Octopus bimaculoides
GATAGATAGATAGATAGATAGATAGATAGAGTGCGCGTCAGAAATATAAGTTAAAACTTACTTGCAAATGGACGCGTAGCATTCGATAATATAATAGTACAAATGATATATGAGCATGTATACATATGCATGTATACATACATAGATGTGCATACCTACATCTACATAAGCACATAAATGTGCAACAAGGTGGAAAAAGAGTACTCAAATACCAGA
>NW_026438969.1:0-308 GCF_001194135.2 Octopus bimaculoides
GCAGACACTGAAGGATTTTTAATTGCTGCACAAGACCAAAGCCTCTCCACTAGAAATTATCAAAAACATATAATGAAAAGAAACATCACAGGTAACTGCAGAATATGTGGAGATGGACAAGAAACAATAAATCATATTATATCTGGATGCCCAGTCCTGGCTAAGAAGGAATATATTCACAGACACGACAGAGCTGGGACCTACATAGACCTGAAGCTATGCCAACACTATGGAATAACCACAGAGAAAAGATGGTATAGTCACACGCCAGAAAAGGTCACAGAAAATGAGAAAGCAACCATTCTCTG
>NW_026438970.1:0-614 GCF_001194135.2 Octopus bimaculoides
TTTTGAAAAATATTTCGATGAAGTATCCTCATCTGACTTGGTGAAAATGCCCAACATTTCGTGATCTAAAAATATACCACTGCGCTTTAGGCACACAACAACTACTGAAGAAGTTGCTCTTTCTATCACCGATGACTGGCGTCGGCAATTTTTCTCTATAGTGGCTGTCATCGAAAATGAATTGACTCGCCGGTTTCAGCAACAGGGAATACGTGTATGCTCTGAGCAAGAGGAGTTGCTGTTGTCATCAGTCAATTGTGGAGTATTTAACTTTGAAAATGCACATCTACCTGCTTCTTTTGATTTGCTCTTACTGTCATCTCAAATCAAACTTCTTTCTGGCCTATGGACGGAAAGGGAAACTTTGCCTAAATCATTTAATGACATAGTTGAAAAATGGAGGGCATCTGATGCTATTTTTCGTTCTAGTATGCCACATGTGTTGGCGTTAATGCAGCTTGTCTTGTCTTCACCTGTATCTGTTGCATCAAGCGAAAGAACATTCAGTGCACTTCGCCATTTGAAGACCTGGCTCCGTACCACAATAACACAGCACCGTCTTACACATAGTGCCATAGTGCATGTACATAAAAAAATATACGATGAAAACACTT
>NW_026438971.1:0-398 GCF_001194135.2 Octopus bimaculoides
TTCAGCATTCTGGCTTTTTTTCATTTTCCTATTATTTCTCCACGTGCGGTAAACACAACCCCATTATTGACTGACTTATATATATATATATGTATATATATGAGGAGTGGCTGCGTGGTAAGTAGCTTGCTTACCAACCACATGGTCCCGGGTTCAGTCCCACTGCATGGCATCTTGGGCAAGTGTCTTCTACTATAGCCTCGGGCCGACCAAAGCCTTGTGAGTGGATTTGATAGACGGAAACTGAAAGAAGCCCGTCGTATATATGTGTGTATGTGTTTGTTCCCTCAACATCACTTGACAACCGATGCTGGTGTGTTTATGTCCCCATAACTTAGCGGTTCGGCAAATGAGACTGATAGAATAAGTACTAGGCTTCCCAAGAATAAGTCCTGGGG
>NW_026438971.1:408-615 GCF_001194135.2 Octopus bimaculoides
GACTGATAGAATAAGTACTAGGCTTCCCAAGAATAAGTCCTGGGGTCGATTTGCTCGACTAAAGGCGGTGCTCCAGCATGGCCACAGTCAAAAGACTGAAATAAGTAAAAGAGTATATATATGTAAATACATACATATATATATATTTATATATGTAAATACATATATATAATATATATATATATATATATATATAATATATATATA
>NW_026438972.1:0-575 GCF_001194135.2 Octopus bimaculoides
TATATATATATATATACATACACATATACCCATACACAAACCCACACACCGACATACATACATATGTGTGTGTGTATGTGTACGTATGTACGTTGTAACCAGAGTCAGATAATTGAAAACTTCGCTAACGTCATTACACCAATCGCTTTATATGCGAACAATGAATACATGGCATTCTGCCTTAGTTCATTATATGTAGTTTTGACGTGGAATACTAATTCAAATTCAATTCCGAAATGGTTTCCTCAACAAAAACAGTCCGATTGCAGTGAATCTAACATTGTAAGCAGACGCTAGTTTTCCGATTATCTGTGCGTCCAATCTAGAATTCGGTTGAAATATGCATGTTTAATTGCTTCGCACTTATTTCCCACGCTTCTCTCAAACTTCTTCGATTGTCGTGCAGGAACATCTAGATCTACCTACCTACCTACCTATTTATGTATCTATATATCTATCTATCTATCTATCTATCTATCTATCTATCTATCCCATTCTCTCCAATATCTACGACGTACTCCGAAGGAAAATGTATGTATGTATGCATGTATGTATATATATGTATATATATATAT
>NW_026438973.1:0-236 GCF_001194135.2 Octopus bimaculoides
AAACGCACGATAATATTAAATCTGTTAGAACGCCTGAGGCAGGATGGCCATTGAAAACCACCCACAAGATGTAGCACAAAACACATACAAAGAAAAATTAAAGAAATGAAATGTACACTCGTGTGATACATGCATGCAATGTACAAATGAAATGAATGAAAGAAAAACATGCAATATGGGCAGTATATGCCACCTAGTAAAAAACAAATGAGACAATGAGAAAACAAATCGTGATG
>NW_026438974.1:0-291 GCF_001194135.2 Octopus bimaculoides
TATATATAATAATACATAATGGTGTATTTCACTCTCTGAAGATATTTTTTCTATACTCATTCCTTCTACCACCCATATACATTCTTCCGCCGTCTCACACATAGAAAATCACTCACACAGACATACACACACAAGCACACACATACACACACACAGACCTGCATACTATCGCCATTACCTCTACACAAATATTATCATTAATCAAAAAAATTAAACAGTATTACACTTAATAATAATCTTGGTCATTATTATTGTTATTATTATTATTATTATTATTATTATTATTATTAT
>NW_026438975.1:0-211 GCF_001194135.2 Octopus bimaculoides
TACACACACACACACATATATATATATATACACTTACAAACATACATACCCCCCCCCACACACACACAGGTATACATGTATACATACATGCACACAGATACACTCATCCACACACCTATATACCCATATACACACATATATACATATATATATATACACACATCCGGCAGACACTCTAGCCAAATCGACTACATCCTCGCCAGAAATAGGG
>NW_026438976.1:0-328 GCF_001194135.2 Octopus bimaculoides
TTCAAATCAAAACTGGACCTCTTCTTGTCGAGAGTCCACATGAACCCACCTCGCGACAGAGGTGCAAGTGAGGGTAGTCACATCAAACTCCCTTATTCACCAATTGCCACATATCAAAGGAGGCTCTCAATAATAACAGTGTACCAAAACGATATATAACAGAATAATTTTGTGCAACAGTTTCAGCAATGGTATCAAATATAGTGATATTTTCAGCTAAAAGAAACGGAAGATAAAAATCATTAGTTATGAAACCGATTTGAGTAATAATAATAATGGTAATAATAACATAGATTTTAATTAAAATAATAACAACAAATACAATTAT
>NW_026438977.1:0-216 GCF_001194135.2 Octopus bimaculoides
AGAGACTGAATAATATTTGAAACGAAGGTCTTGGAGGAAACATTTCCGATATTATGACGTCATAATGACAATATGAAGAAACATAGAAATCTCTGAACTAGACGAGAAATTCTTGAATGAATTTCATACATAAACGCTACACGCGCACGCACACAAGATCTCAAAGGCACGTACACAAACAAATATTTACATATATGAAGTATGCATTTACATCAA
>NW_026438978.1:0-539 GCF_001194135.2 Octopus bimaculoides
TGTTTCGTTAATGAAAAATGTGGCCCCCGTTTTAAAAAAGATCCAAATTCCTTGAATGGTAAAACTTTCAATGATGATGATGACGACCTGAAATTGCACTTGCTTTAGTTTTTGGCTGATAAGAACCAGAAGTTCTATGAGTGCAGAATCATGAAGTTACCAGAAAAATGGCAAACGGTCATCAAACAAAATGGAAAAATACATAACTGATTAAAGTTCATTCTTTGTATGAAAAAAAATTACTTTTATTTCACACTAAAAAACCGAAATTATTTTCTTGCCAAACCGATGCATATATATTTATATACGGTGGGGGTGGGTGCTGAAAAGTTCCTAGCTGTGGGTAAAATAAAATACAAGAGGATCAGTTAATTATGGTTTTATTAAACATATTGCCATGGCCCTTCAGTTTTTCTAAGCTCTGTAAAAAAACTCGAAAGGCTGGGCTTCCAACCAGGTCTTTCATGATACCCTTAAAGTCAGGAAGTTTTCAGTACCCCATCATGTGTGTATATATATATATATATATATATATATAT
>NW_026438979.1:0-247 GCF_001194135.2 Octopus bimaculoides
AACAACAACAACAACATTATCCTTAACTGGATACTAAACGAACTAACGAAAATAGACAGGAAACCAAGAAAAATAATGACAGAATCTAGGATGCACCACCCAAACTCTGACATAGAAAAGCTATATATACAACGTACAGAAGGTGGTAGAGGCCTTATACAGCTGGAAAACTATTATAAAATAACAACTATAGGACTGCAAAAGAACCTTCTTCAGCAGCAAGGAAAACTAATACAAATAGCCACAA
>NW_026438980.1:0-204 GCF_001194135.2 Octopus bimaculoides
ATTCAAGCATCGCAAAGCCCGTCAAAATACTTAGACGAAAGTAAGGATACTATTCAAGCATCGCAAAACTTGATCTGGGGTTAAAATAAAACAAGTTTCATAAATGCTGTATTTTCAATACGGAGTGAAAAAATATTTCACTTACAATGTGTTTTACGTTAAAGTACAAAATAGTAGAATATATTCTCTATTGAATTATAATCT
>NW_026438982.1:0-371 GCF_001194135.2 Octopus bimaculoides
TATATATATGTATATATGATTGCCTCATCTTGAAAGATGGTGGCCGTCCCACCAACACGCACATCACACTCCATCACACATTATAATCACTCAGTTGATGAGCCCTTATGTATATGAGCACATATGTATATAAATTTATATACAAGTATTAAGGCGGTGCTCTAGAATGTCCGCAGTCAAATGATTGAAACAAGTAAAAGAATATATGTTCAAATATATATATGTGTGAGTGTGTGTGTGTGTGTTTATGTGTTAGAGTCTGTGTGTATGTCTGTGTGTACATATATTAAAACATATATAAATATATTTATATACATATAAATATATATATAAACATAATTAAGGGATCAGCAACAGTTGCTTCACCACAT
>NW_026438983.1:0-161 GCF_001194135.2 Octopus bimaculoides
CCTCTTTAAAAAATCCATTATATTTTGACATTTTACTAAATTTGAGATATCTATAATGCTTCTCCTACTCCTCCAACTGCTGCTGCAACTACTACTAATACTACTACTTACAGTTGCTACTACAACAGCAGTAACAGTAGTAGTAGTAGTAGTAGTAGTAG
>NW_026438983.1:171-318 GCF_001194135.2 Octopus bimaculoides
GTAGTAGTAGTAGTAGTAGTAGTAGTGCGTATATTCAGGACACATGGCCTAATGGTTAGAGTGTTGCATTTCTGATCATGAGATCGTGATTTCAATTCCTGGACCAGGTTGTGTTCTTGAGCAAAACATTTCATCTCACATTGCTCT
>NW_026438984.1:0-285 GCF_001194135.2 Octopus bimaculoides
TATATATATATATATATATATATTCACACGCATACATACATATATACATACACACACACACATATATATACACACACATATATATATACACGTATATATATATATGCATACATACATATTTGCAATAAATACACATATATATAAATAAACGTAAATATATATAAATATAGGCATTTATATATATACATGCATATATACACATACACATATGTATGTATGAATATATATATATATATATTTATATATATATGTATGTATGTATTTATGCATATACCTTAATATATT
>NW_026438985.1:0-333 GCF_001194135.2 Octopus bimaculoides
ACAAAAGTCAAACATAAAATAATAATAATAATAATAATAATAATAATATCTACAATTTTCTGTGAAAATTTTACCTTTCTATTCTCCCTGACTACTTGAATGTGTAAACATACCTTTTATTGCAATAACACAATTAAATGCACAATAGAAATTAAGGAGGTAAACACCTGCTAATATATACAAACTACATAATTACAAAAATTGTAAACCACAGCAAAACTTATAAAAAGGAAAAAAAATTCAAAAATTTTTTTAAAATTCAGAAATTCAAAAATTCAATGATGTAAACATCAGTATATATATATATATATATATATATATATACTAGCAGAA
>NW_026438986.1:0-274 GCF_001194135.2 Octopus bimaculoides
GTTTTCAGGTTGTATTTTGTTTTTGTTGTAATTTACATTGTACCATACCATGTGCATACAGCTGCATTACCTATGTATTAATTATATGTATGAAGGAGTATGACAATAGACATTAATTATGATAATATATGCGTTGTATTGTGGTTATGTACTACATTGCATGGCATGTAAGGCAAATAATGCTTTGTTATTCTAAAATACTTATCGTCCAGTTAGCTGCATTATGCGTGAGTTTATATATGTGTACGTGTGCGTGTGTGTATGTGTGTGTATT
>NW_026438987.1:0-681 GCF_001194135.2 Octopus bimaculoides
CCTATGACGGCGAGTCCGCTGCCCTAACCACTGGGCCATTGCGCCTCCACCAATGTACTCTATACATTCACTCTATACAGTCACTCCATTTCACTGTCCAATTCTTGATATTACCAGTCAGTTAATTCTTGGTTTGTCTCTTCATTTCATGTCCTTCCTATTATTAATTTTTGTAGACCTTTTTTACTTTCTAATTAATTGTCCAAAATATTCTGCTTTCATCTCTTTCATGGTCTTTCACCACACATTTTGCATTACCATTGATTATGTATTCTGTCTATGACATTATCCAAAATATTTCTATAAGGCCACATCTCAAAGACTTACAATGTGTTTGAAATTATTTTGGTTAATGCCTAAGTTTTTACTCAGAACATAGCAGCGGGCGAAATACCGCGAAGCATTTCATCCTACGTGCTAACGATTCTACTACCTCACTGCTTTAACAACAACAATAATAATAGCTACATTATATCATAAGAGATTAACATCATGAAACAAAAGCGCATTAATAATAATTATCGTTGATTCTTAAAAAAATAATATGTTCCTAAATCGTTAAAGTACTGGACGAAATGTTTTGTGGTGTTTTAATGAGTTCGAATCTTACCAAGGTTTATTTAACCTTTTATCCTTCAATAAAAAAAAACGAAAAACAAAACAAAAAAAAAACTAGCAACC
>NW_026438988.1:0-449 GCF_001194135.2 Octopus bimaculoides
GCGCATGTGTATGTAACAGTTATCGCATTTGTATATACCTGCAATGTATGTGTGAAAGTGTATAGGTGTCAATATTCGTAATACAGATAGATTGCACTCATACGTGTGAGAGTGGACTAGCTATTCCACTCCGCAACCTTGATTCGACCACTCTTTCATTTCATCGCTATCTCTCCCCCTTTCTTTCTCTCTCTTTCTGTCTCTTTCTCTCTCACACTATTCCTCTGTACAATCTATTCACCCACTCTATATGTTGTTTCTTATACCTCCCACTACCCATTTCTCTCTAAACACTCCTACTCTCTCCTCTATCTGACATCATTCTCCCACTTTCATCTCAACTAAACCATTCAGTTAATCTATTTCCGAAATACTGTCTGAACTTCTCCTCCTCCGCTGAATATCTTCTCCGTTTCTTTTCACTTCTTCTTCGTTTCTTTCCTTCTTTT
>NW_026438989.1:0-1661 GCF_001194135.2 Octopus bimaculoides
GTGTGTGTGTGTGTGTATATATATGTGAAGTTTTATGAGGAGATGGATTCTTCTGTAAAGGGATGTCAACTTCCAAGTGTCCTCCAGTTTTATTATGCACCAGTATTATGCACATTTTGGAGTTCCAGTATTTTGTATACATGTTTACTTCTTGTCGATATATATGGGCATAGTTATAGTAATATATCATATAGAAAATGGAGAGTTTAAACAGAGCATAATCAATTTTATTTTGGTTTTCTCAATTATATAAGCCTATGATCATTTCCATATCACTCTTCATTCTAATTAGAATTAAAATTGCATTATGAAGTATCTACCTTCATTATTTCATAATACAATTTTAATTGTAATTTGAATGAAGATTGATATGGAAACAATCATCTGGTATATATAAATCACAGAATGTGTGTGTTTAATGACTAACACATACATTTTCACAATTCACAATCAATTTTCACCAAAATTTACACACACATTACTTATGTCCCAAGGATGGTTATGCGCTATAACATTTTACCCAGAGCTCCTGCATAAATGGATGTAAATGGACATAGTTTTTGTATGTAGGGTCTTCCCTGCTTTTTTAATCTTTTTATAAAAGTGAAAACATAAAGATAAACTTTGTTGGAAATGGATGCATCATGTTCAATTAAATTTCCAAATAAGTTTATCTTCACATTTTTGATGTGACTCTCTACTCTGTAATGTTTTCTTCCTCCATCCTTCTCAAATTCTCTTTTTCTCGCCTTCCCTTTCACTATTTTCTAGCTGTCTCTCTCTCTCTCTCTCCTCTCTATCTATTTTCTCTCTCTCTCTCCTCTCTTTCTATTTTCTCTCTCTCTCTCCTCTCTTTCTATTTTCTCTCTCTCTCTCCTCTCTTTCTATTTTCTCTCTCTCTCTCTCTCTCACTCTCTCTCGTTGCTCACACATGACCATTGTCCATCTTTCTTTTCCTTATGTGACCATCTTTCTTTTCCTGCACAGGCGTTTAAAAGAGCACACAATTTTTTTCTCTCTCTCTTCTCTCTTTTCTCTTTTCAAAAAAATGTTTCTCCCAGTATTCACTATTTTCCTCTTGTTCTGGTCTAATGACTCTCCATGTTTGTTTTCATTAGGTTTCCTTGTATGTCTCCACTGTCATTTTTTTGTTCCCAACTTTGACCCTCCGCAAATCCTAATTTTATTTTAGATTTTATGGGAGCAACTGTCTTTGAAGACTCATATTGTCATTGAATGCTCGAAATGAGGAGTAGGTAGACAACCGACAACTGATGAAGGGGCCTTTCTCTGTGGTTACTTCTCCTGTTTTCCATTTTTTCTCGTTGTTTACATATTTCACTCATTTTTCCCTTGTTTGTTTATGTATTTCATGTTATTTGCACCGTTGGTGACGTCCTGTACCCATAAATAAAGTATGTGTATATATGTATATCTTATTTATAATATATATATATATATATATATATTATATATTATTTATTATGTGTTATATATTGTTATATAGATTATATGTATATATATATATATGACATATATGGGAGAATTCACGAAACAACAACAGACGGAGACAGGTGGTGTTAACAACAAACGGATGTATTAGCATAACGCTCGGGAATAGAGAAAATCTTTAAAGTTTCGAGCCTACGCTCTTCAACAGA
>NW_026438990.1:0-379 GCF_001194135.2 Octopus bimaculoides
TATATATATACATACATATATTATACACACACGCACACACATACATAGTCATCAAGCTAAAAAATATGCATATATCCAAAAACGTATAATGATGAAGATGATGTTGATGATGAGGATGATGATGATGATGATGATGACGACGACAACAATGATAGATCATGTATCATTTGCAATGATGTACGTAGCAGTTGTTCGGTCAACAGAACTAAAGTCATCGTACCGAGAGTACATGTGGCTGAGTATACCCGACACTTGCACTCTAGAATGTGATCCCCAGGTAGACATCTTGAACCACACAATTATACATACATATATATATAAATATATATACATTTATATATAAATATATATACATACATATATAAATATATATATATAT
>NW_026438991.1:0-276 GCF_001194135.2 Octopus bimaculoides
TTACAACCTTTTCAATAGTTGTTGATTCTGTCCGTTGTTAGGGTAACAATATGTAAAGAACGCAGCTTGAACAACGGACAGAATCAACAAGTATTGGAAAGGTTGTAAGACGCAACGAAAATTTTAGAGAAATAAATAAGTAGATGAGTGGAAATTTTACCAGTGAGTGGGTTAAATTATAAGGCGCTAAAAGAGAATGACTCTCCCCAGACACGACAGTATATACATACAGGAGTGGCTGTGTGGTAAGTAGCTTGCTTACTAACCACATGGTTC
>NW_026438992.1:0-441 GCF_001194135.2 Octopus bimaculoides
TATATATATATATATATATATTTATCATTTCATATCTTAGTATCAGTCTAGCTGTCTAGCAATCAGTCAATCTGTCTGTCTATCTCTTCATATTTCATTATTTCCTTCTTTCTTTTTGATATGCATTTCAGTACATTACAGACCTTGGGGCCAAATGTTCCATTCGCATCTCATCTGCAATAACCTGGTACTTTCCGATCTATAACACTGTTATGAAACAAGTCTCGTTCCTCGTGCATGCACATAAGCCTCTCTGTGCTTGTGTTACTCATTGTAATGTGTGTGTGTTGTTATATACATAAACACCAATATCAATGTAACATCTATCATCTACATCATCACCATTGGGTGTATACTCCCATGGTGTGGCGTGTTGGACATATGTACAAACAAAGAAACACACATTCATATATTAGTTTATACACATTTATAAACAGGTAT
>NW_026438993.1:0-250 GCF_001194135.2 Octopus bimaculoides
AAGCACTGCTGTAAACAGCAGAAGTAAGCTAGAATGTTAAAACTTAGTGTACAAGCACAGCAGAGTTCAATGTCAATCTGTACCAAGAGGCTTTATTCAGCATACTTCAGCTTCATTACTATGGCAACAGTTCAGATACTTACTGATCAGACCTCATACACTCCTCCTTGGACAAGATGTCAGTCCATTACAGGATTACTCCATTTTACCAACTGAGTGGACTGGAGCAATGTGAAATGAAGAATTTTGT
>NW_026438994.1:0-434 GCF_001194135.2 Octopus bimaculoides
TATATGCAAATGTATGTAGGCATATGGATATGAATGTAAACAGATAGACATGTAAACGGATAGGTACATAGGTTATATGAACAGACAAGCACACATACACACACATACACAAATGAAGGCAAACACATGACCATATATACACACACACTTCACTTCACACAAAGAAACATATGGAGGCACACGTCCACACATATGGAGACGCTCATCCATACATACAGACACAGTACATAGTTGCAAAAGACCCATACACACACACACACACACACACACATGCAAACACAAACACACGCATAAAAATACACAAACACATGAATATGCAGGCAGAATACAAACATACAAACGTACACACATACATATATACATATGCACACACACACACACATGCATGCATACACACACATACATGCATGCATACATACATACATACATACATA
>NW_026438995.1:0-396 GCF_001194135.2 Octopus bimaculoides
ATATTTACAGTGAGAAATAAATTTGTGTTGTGGGGGATAGAAAGAAGTTTGTGTTCTGGGGACAGGTTATCTATGACTGGAATATAATTTCCTATCATAAACGTAATTGTCTTATTAATATATATTTATTTATCTTTCAGTGGTTGTGAAGCTCAGCACGGAGACGTCAAAAGACAATGAATTTACTGTTGGACAGCTTTTAACAGCAATATAATCAATAACTACGAAAAATCATGTAAGTATTGCATATGTGTCAGTCACATATGTGCAGATTATACACATTATCTGTCCATCTATTTCTCTATCTTCAAGGGTTTTAGTCTCTAGGATTTATTTCTTGAGCCTAGTACTTATTCTAGCTGTCCCTGTCGAACTGCTAAAACCACCGGTTGTCAA
>NW_026438996.1:0-308 GCF_001194135.2 Octopus bimaculoides
AGAAAAGAAAAGGAGAAAGAGGATAAAGCGAAGAGTGAGACCGAAGGAGGGAGAAAGAAAAAGAGGAAGAGAGAAAAAGAGGGTGAGAGAAAAGGAGGGAGAACGTAATATTTATTACGTGGTCAAAAGAGTTAGTTGAAGGTAGTGATGATATATATATAGAGGAGGAGAGTTAAAACTATTATTCTAGCAGAGGGGTGATGTTCTGAAGGTGAGGTTTAAAAAAAGCAGAGGGGTGGGGAGGAAGGAAGAAGGGAGGGGAGAGGCGGTGGCGGCGGTGTTGGTGGTGATTGCATAGGTCTTTTGGA
>NW_026438997.1:0-171 GCF_001194135.2 Octopus bimaculoides
TGTATGTATATATATGTATGTATATATATGTATGTATGTATATATGTATAGATGTGTGTGTACAAGAATTTTGCTGTGATTGATTGTATTGGTGACCACCCCCACTAACGACCTTCTTTTCACACTGTTCTTCAAGTATTATTAATAAAATCGCTGTGGTGGTGGTGGTGG
>NW_026438997.1:680-1264 GCF_001194135.2 Octopus bimaculoides
TGTGTGTGTGTGTGTGTGTGTGTGTGTGTGTGTGTGTGTGTGTGTGTGTGTGTGTGTGTGTGTGTGTGTGTGTGTGTGTGTGTGTACGAAGGCGCATGGTTTAGTGGTTAGATTTTCGGGCTCACAATCATGATATAGTGAGTTCAATTCCCGGACCGAGCTGTGTGTTGTGTTCTTGAGCAAGACACTTTATTTCATCTTACTCCAGTTCACTCAGCATTAGAAATGAGTTGCAACATCACTGGTGCCAAGCTGTATCGGCCCCTTTACCTTTCCCTTGGATAACATCAGTGGTGTGGAGAGGGGAGGCTGGTATGCATGGGTGACTGCTGGTCTTCCATAAACAACCTTGCCCGGACTTGTGCCTCGGAGGGTAACTTTCAAGGTGCAATCCCATGGTCATTCATGACCGAAGGGCTCTTCACCTTTTTACACACACACGCACACACACTTTTGTATGTATGTAAACATGTATATATACAGCTGTATACATATGTTTCTGTACATGTGTATGAGTTTGTGTGAGTCGCCTGCACGATGTGTTTGTTGGTCGTTTCTTCGTGTCCTAAAATCACATAGGAGAG
>NW_026438997.1:2025-2697 GCF_001194135.2 Octopus bimaculoides
ATATATATATATGTATATATATGTATGTATATATTCTTTTATATGAATGTGTAAGTTTCTTATCTGTATCTGTGTTTGTCTCCCCACCCCACCCACCATCACTTGACAACCGCTGTTGGTGTGTTTATGTCACCGTCAATTAGCGGTTCGGTAAAAAGAACCGATACAATAAGTTCTAGGCTTACAAAGAATAAGTCCTGGTGTCGATTTGTTCGACTAAAGGTGGTGCTCCAGCACGGCCGCAGTCAAAGAACATATAGTTATACAAGTATTCTCAAATATAACTGTATACATGGATATATGTAAACATATAGATAGAAATATGTGTATATAAAATACACACGGACGTATATGTGTATATCTGTAATTATGGGTAGCTCTATGCTATTGTTATTCATACCACATTGCTTACCAACATTCATACAGTTACATATTCTCAAGCACACACATAAACATACAAAATACACACATATACATATGAATACACATGAATACACACATAGATATATATATACATATATGTAAACAAACACACACACATATATACATACATATATATGCATGAGTGTGTGTGTGTGTGTGTGTGTGTGCGCGTGAGTACATACGTATATAAGTACACGAATATGCATGCACATATATATATATATATATATATATATATATATATATATA
>NW_026438997.1:3133-4073 GCF_001194135.2 Octopus bimaculoides
ATAGATAGATAGATAGATAGATAGATAGATAGATAGATAGATAGATAGATAGATAGATATTACAGTTTATTTATATCATTTATTTCAAATGCGTATATGTGTGTGTGCGTATGTATACATTTCATATAAAAGTCTATGCATACATATATAAATATCCATCATGAAAATATATATAGGATAAAAATATAAGTATAAATAAAAATTAATATACATTCCTGTCTATATATGTGTGTATGTGTGCGTGTATGTGTGTGTGTGTGTGTGTTCGAAACATTTCATATGTATATATAATGTACTTTTCTTTGGATTTTTTTTTCCATTTTTTCATTACACAAATCATCTTTCCCACAACTGTTATAAAGACGAATGCAACTTGTTGTTAAATATAGGGTGCTTGTGTTGACTGCAAAGTGGCCCCTAGGGATTAAGGTGCGTCTTTTAAATAACTTGTTTTATACGGTGTCCCAAAAGATTGAATTAGTTTTATGAAATCTTTCATAGATTAAGCGAAATATATTAATATATTGTACGCAATATACACCCACACACTATCACATACACACATACACACAACACACACACACACATAAATACATATGTGTATATGTGTGCGTGTGTGTGTGTGTGTGTGTCTCTGTGTGAGCATGTGTGTGTACTTTATGCTGTAAAGTACATTGTGTAGGCCATTTGCCGGAAACAATATTATCTTAGTCGGATGCCGATGTTGTATATCTGTTCAGATATACAACTTAGTATACATACACGTGTACATATATATGCAGGCGCACGCACACGCGCACACGCACGCACACGCACACACACACACACACACACACACACACACACACACACACACACACACACATATTTGCACATAAATATATATGTAATTATATAGGCATAAATTCGTGGACTGAAAGCTAGCTAGCTAGCTTGATAG
>NW_026438997.1:4083-5293 GCF_001194135.2 Octopus bimaculoides
ATAAATATATATGTAATTATATAGGCATAAATTCGTGGACTGAAAGCTAGCTAGCTAGCTTGATAGATAGATAGATAGATAGATAGATAGATAGATAGATAGATAGATAGATAGATAGATAGATAGATAGATAGATAGATCATGCATGAATACATATAGACATACAAACATACACTATTTATTAAACGTATATTATTTATTAAACTTCCTTTAAACATATTGACGTTGCCATACTTTCTGATGTTATACACACCTTAACTTAAATGTACATCTAATTCACGAGAATTTATATTCGTGCCTCCATCCATACATAGAAACACACATATATATCTGTATATATATATATATATATATATATATATGTGCGTGTGTGTATATATATATATATGTGTGTGTCTATAAATATGCATCTATGTATGTATATATGTAGGTATGTATGTATTGATGTGTGCGTTGATGGACTGATGTGTTATCTTATTTGACGTAAATCTTGAAGCACTATACACCTATATTACGGCACGTAGTTTCGTAAAGCGAGGCTAGTAGTTCAAATAACGGTTTTGACCATATGCATACTTTTTATATAGTTGTGTATAAATGTGCGTGCGTGTCTGCATGAGTACATATATCTACCTATCTATCTATCTATCTATCTATCTATATATCTATCTATATACATATATATATATACATACATATATATATATATATATATATATATATATATATATATATATATATATATATATATATGCGTCTATCAATATCAATAAGAAGCGGTGCACGGTTCTAGAATTTTCGTCTCGAGTCAAGTATAAGAAACTCTGGAAGAATCGTTGTTAGAGCATGTCCATGAACAGAGTCTAGACCAGTTGGTTTGTACAGGAATCGAGTTGTACTGCTTGAAATTTTGAAATGAAACCAAATTCTGAAATCATTTAATACGTACACACACACAAGCACACAAACACGCACACACAAGCACACAAACACACGCACAAACACACACACACACATACACAACATATATATTCATTTGGATATATGTGTGTGTACATGTATTTATGAACATATGTGTAGCACAAATAGTGAGGGATTATCAATCCGGACAAAATAATTCATAAGCTCTCTGTTGGCACACCAGGTGATCAATAATAATAATAATAATAATAATAATAATAATAATAATGATAATAATAATAATTATATA
>NW_026438997.1:6062-8538 GCF_001194135.2 Octopus bimaculoides
TATATATATATATATATATATATATATATATATATATATATATATATGTATGAACATATATATACATACATATATGTATAAAATATATATATACATACATATATATATAAAATATATATATGCACACACATATATATATATATACATATATGCATACATATATTACATACTTACATATATACATATATATGGCTTTCAGTTCGTCATTTTACACCTTTGTTTCTGGTCGACCGCGTTGCTCATTTGTGAGGACAAAGTTACCAGAAAGAAATTTTGCAAACCAATTCAATATGTCTGCTGTGTAATAGCATTGGAATGAAATACTCCATTAATATTCCGAGCTGTCTGTGATGCTCTATTTCCAAGAAAGAACTCATATTTCAAAACTGTACGAATTTCCGACTTATCTATCTCTAAACAAAAAGAGCACAAAACGATTTATAAATACTTTATAAAGCGCAAAATGAGTTAGAATAAAGAAATAGATGTGTCAGCTTTCTAACAAAAAATGAAGATTGTCAAAATAGAATAATGGCGCAAAATGAGCAGCTGTCAAAGTCTATCATTGTACCTTACCACAAATTTCATACTTCACGACCTAATATTATTAGGCGGAGAGGGCAGCGAGCTGGCAGAATCATTAGCCAGCTGTACAAAATGCTTAGCAACATTTCATCCGTCCTTACGTTCTGAGTTTAAATTCTGCCGAGATCGACTCTGCCTTTCATCCTCGATAAAATAGATACCAGTTGAGTACTGGGATCGATGTAACCGATTTACTCCCTCCTTTGTAATTGCTGGCCTTGTCTCAAAATTTGAAATCAATATTATTGGGAGGAGATTCCGATTCTTTGAGTTCTGAGTTCAAATTCCGCCGAGTTCGATTTTGCTTCTTATCCTTTTGGGATCGATAAAAATAAGTTGAGCTTTTAGCCTATAGTAGAAGGATGTTATTCGGCGGAGAAGTAAAACATATATCATCTGGTGGACGTTTAGATTACAAATCAGGGAAAGTACTCAACACAATAAAGTAGAGTAATAATTAGAGTATAATCCTTTCTACTATAGGCCCAGGCCTGAAATTGCGGTGGGGAGGCTAGTCGATTACATCGATCCCAGTGCTCAACTGGTGCTAATTTCATCGACCTCGAATGGATGAAGGCCAAAGGGGACTTCGGTGATATTTGAAATCAGAATGTTAAACAGAAGACATGCCGCTTAACATATTTTCCAACCTCCTAAACAATTCTGCCAGCTCGCCGCCCTAAAACTAGAGCTCAACAACAAAAACAGTAGCAAAATATAATCATGGTTAAATGTATATATGTGAATCAATATTCACCTCGCTTTGAAAATATATATATTACCTGCAGTCAAACCACAATAGCTAAGAGAGAAAAGTGTTTGACTAGTCCAGTATTTAAAATCCGCGCCAGTGATCGCTTATCTATCTTCTTCAATTGGCGAAAACAACTTATGAAAAAACAACTATTGCGGACGTAAAGGCTCAAATAGGATGGATGGAGTTCTATAAGAAAAGCAACATCAGAGCTGGCAGAAACGTTAGCACGCTCACGCTGGGCGAAATGCTTAGCGGTATTTCGTCTGCCACTACGTTCTGAGCTCAAATTCTGCTGAGGTCGACTTTGCCTTTCATCCTTTCGGGGTCGATTAAATAAGTACCAGTTTCGCACTGGGGTCGATGTAATCGACTTAACCCCTTTGTCTGTCCTTGTTTGTCCCCTCTATGTTTAGCCCCTTGTGGGCAATAAAGAAATAAGAAAAGCAACATCACAGTGTGGTCATGAAAAAATATATATACTGAAATCTTATATATATATATTTAATAAACATATATGTATATAGTTTCACTATGGAAACATATCTTCACAAACACACACATACATACACATATATAGATATGTATATGCATGTATATATATGTCTATGTGTATATATGTACGTATGCATGAATGTATGTATGCAAATTAAGCTTGGACAACAGGAAAAAATGCGCAGGATAACATTTCAGATATAGAAACCATTCGCGTTCAGCAGCTGTTGATTGAAGGAGGCAATTTCGAAAAGTTATTCGTAGTATAGCTCATTTCAGAGAACCCAGGAATGGTGTCAGGGACAGGACGTCAACAAGTGTACGACAGTTTACGGAAAACTAGGTCGACTTAAACGTAAAATAAGCACGTATGGATGAGATATGGCAAAGAATACTAACGGAGGCCGTCTTCCGATTAGGGTGTAAAAACCACAAGCCAAAGTCCATTGTGCAACACTGGTAGTGTTAGTGCGTTGGATAGAATAATTTCCGGTATTCGTTTCGGCTTTCTATGTTCGGAGTTCAAATCCCGCCAAGATTGTTTTGCCTTCATTTCGGGGTCGAGAAATAAAACATGTATTATGGTCACTTCTTCTCTTCTTTCTCACTTCCCACTTCTCTCTCTCTCTCTCTCTCTCTCCC
>NW_026439000.1:0-216 GCF_001194135.2 Octopus bimaculoides
ATATATATATATATATATATATATATATATATGTGTACACGCGTATCGTACTAGCATGTAAATAGCGCTATAGATAGTCTCTCTGTTAACGTAGCTCTCATCCACTCACCACCCCGCATACATTACGGGTATAAAAACAGAAATATCAGAAGGTTAAGAGACAGAGATAATCCAGTCTTTAAATAGGAAGGGAATTGTGTGCATATGTGTTTGTGT
>NW_026439001.1:0-225 GCF_001194135.2 Octopus bimaculoides
CGATGCTGGTGTGTTTACGTCCCCGTAACTTAGCGGTTCGGCAAAATACAGCGACAGAATAGATACTAGGCTTATAAAAAATAAGTTCAGGGGTCGATTTGCTCGACTAAAGGCCCAGTCAAATAACTGAAACAAGTAAAAGAATTAAAGAATAAAAGAATGGGGCATCAAAAGAAGGGAAAACACCACATAAATGGTAAATGGTTTACCATACAAAAGCAAAAA
>NW_026439002.1:0-361 GCF_001194135.2 Octopus bimaculoides
ATATATATATGTATATGTATATGTATATGTATATGTATATACACGCACACGGATGGAATAAATGAAATAAAATGAAATTAAGATTGAAATATCAAATAATAACAATAATAATAACAACATTAATTAATGAACATTTGCAACGTCAGAAGTTCTAAAGACAATTAAAAAAAAAATATTTACAAAGCTACAGAAACAAAATGTCCACATATGGTAGAGATTAAAACTATTACTATTAGAAAACTATACATTTTTTTAATATAATTTATCAGTTTATCTATACTTTTTGTTGAACAGAGTTTAGAAATATACACATACATACATTCATATATATATACATGCATACATATATATATATATATAT
>NW_026439003.1:0-524 GCF_001194135.2 Octopus bimaculoides
TATGTATGTATGTATGTATGTATGTATGTATGTATGTATGTAAATTTACTGATGAGCGAGAAGCGAGAAAAACAGAAAGAATATTGTAGATTATATCCGTGATAGCTTTCCTTCGATTAAGTGATAAAGGCATGATATTCATATTAAATGATACTAATCAAGGTTTTTACAATCAGAGACAGCGTGTGGTTGCTTTTTTTGTGTTTGTACACACACACGCGCGCGCGTACCGTCATGTGAATGTATGTGTATGAGCGCCATATCACAGTCGATTATTTAGAATGCATCTGAATTCCAGTGCGGTGTTGATTGTAACGTTCATGTGTGAATGAGCATATTTTGATAGCATTTTTTAAATTTCAGCTATCACAAAGAGAAACACCGAAAATACTGGGTGGGGAATAAAAGAATAGTAGAAAATTAGAAAAAAACAATGAAGCGGAAGAAAAAAAAAAGCAAAATATAAAGAAAACAAATTAAATGGAAATACAAAAGAAAAAGGAAAAATATATTACTAACACAAA
>NW_026439004.1:0-356 GCF_001194135.2 Octopus bimaculoides
TATGTATGTATATATACATATATAATATTTGGAGAGGGATTTTCTTAAATTAGAAATTGCTAATTATATAAAAAAATATCCCCAAAAGAATACCCAAATTGAACATGAATTTTAGGATTTTTATATAACTAAAAAATTATATACCCACAAAAAATATTTACAGTGTGTATTTCCAATAATTACATTAACCCTATGCTCGAATCGTTTTGAACTATTGTTATCAGGTGTCTTATTCCTGAGCATATACAAAACATCTGAAACAATGTGTATATAATATAGATATACACAAAAAAAATTTAGATATGTAATGGAAATACTGTCTGTGCATGTTCGCATGCATATATATGTATATATAT
>NW_026439005.1:0-239 GCF_001194135.2 Octopus bimaculoides
GGAGAGAAAGAGTAGGGGTGAAGAGAAGTGGGAGTGGAGAGAAGTATGTATATATATTCATATATATATATAGACATATATATATGTATATATTGTTACGAACGCCCGCACGCGAAGCACCTCGTTAACGAAGAGAGAACTCGCGCGCGCGCGAACGTCGACGCTCAGTGAGTCCGGATTCTCGCCACAGCCACCAATAAGCCCCGGCCGGAGCACGCAACGAAGAACAACAGGCAAAA
>NW_026439006.1:0-708 GCF_001194135.2 Octopus bimaculoides
TTGCGTTGGCAAACTCCTTTTAGTGAGAGGTGACACCGCTCTTCCGGCGAATAAGTAAACATTTTCGCGCCGGTAACCCGCCTCAGTTCCCAGCTCCTGTCCTAGAGTATAATCATATAGTGCGCGCTGGTCGGATTTTTGTTTCTACGCAAGATGACCGAACGCATCGAACAGAGATATTGCATGAAATTTTGACAAAAGATTGGTGATACTCAAGCTCAAACCATTTAAAAGATTCAGCAAACCTTTGGTGTTGATGCTATCGGTAAATCTCAGATTAATGTGTGGTACAATCGCTTCAAACATGGCAGTCCCTCAGTGGAGAGCGAGGTATGTTCAAGCAGACCATCCACAAGCCGAGCCGAGAAGCAGATTTAGAGGGTTCGGCGAATAGTCATGAATGGCTATTGAGTAACAAACCAGGAAATTGCTCTCGAACTGGGAATAAACACAGGATCTGTGCACTCCATCTTAACGGAGGGTTTGTACATGTGGAGAGCGTAAGCGAAAAAATAAAGTCGGATACTTTTGAACGCGCACCTTAATTCAAGCATTCCTGGTCAAGAACAACACACCGATTGTTGGACAGGCTCCTTACTCTCCCGATTTATTTCTTATTTCTTTATTGCCTACAAGGGGCTAAGCATAGAGAGGACAAGCAAATGGGTTAAGTCGATTACATCGACCCCAGTGCGTAACTGGTACTTA
>NW_026439007.1:0-518 GCF_001194135.2 Octopus bimaculoides
TATAGAAGAAGAACAACAACATGCGCTGGAATAAGAAATCCACCACCACCACAACTACCACCACCGCCACCACTTTCAGCACGAAAGCTTTCTTCACCACCACGAGTACCATCACCAACTACTATTAATGTTGCTGCTACTACTACTATTACACCCATCACCTCTACCATCACAACTGCAACACCCCACTGCTACTACTACTACTACTACTACTACTGCTGTTGCTACCACTACCGCAACTACAACCACTACTGCTGCTACTGCTACTATTGAATAATAGGAAGAAATTTAAGTATAGAAATATTGTTTTCATATTTTGACGCAAGGCTAGCAATTTTGGGAGAGGGGATAAGTCGATTATAACGACTGGTACTTATTTTTTCTTCGACCTCGAAAGGATGATAGTTAAAGACGACCTGGGCGGAATTTGAACATAAAACGCCAAGATGGACGAAATGTCGCTTAGTGTTTCGCCCGGCGTGCTAACGATTCTGCCAGCTTGCTGCCCATTTTGATGA
>NW_026439008.1:0-381 GCF_001194135.2 Octopus bimaculoides
TTGGTGTGTTCAAGTTAACGTAACTTAGCAGTTCGGCAAAAGAGTCCCAATAGAATAAATACCATGCTTAATAAAAAATAAGTACTGTGGTCGATACATTCGACCGAAAATTCTCCAAGGCGGTACCCGGGCATGACCGCAGTCTAATGACTGTAAAAAAGATAATAGATAAATGTATGGAAAGCCAACAGAATTGGAAAACTGATGATAAATATTCCATCCACAAATTGGAAAGCTAGTGACAATTGCCAGCCAATGGAATTAGTAAGCTAGTGGTACAAGTTAACACCCATCGGAATTGCTAAGCTAGTAGAAATTAATCCGTCATCAGAAGTGGAACCACTGGACCAGAATTGGCAGGCAAGTGGTAACAAACAGCTA
>NW_026439009.1:0-204 GCF_001194135.2 Octopus bimaculoides
ATAATGATGATGATTGTGATGATGATAATGATGTTGACATTGATGATGATGATGATGATGATAGTGATGATGATGATGATGGTGATGAGGATGAGAGTGATGATGACAATTATGTTGATGATGATGATGATGGCGTTGATCATCATCATCATCATCTTCGTCATCATTGTTAACATTGTCACCGTCATTATCATCATCATCATC
>NW_026439009.1:359-572 GCF_001194135.2 Octopus bimaculoides
TTGCTAAAACAACATAATGCACCACCTGCCCAATCTGGCAATTGAAACCGTAATCCTGTGATCATGAATGCAAGCACTCCAACTACTAAAACACACGACAATCACGAACTAGAAAATCTCCCACCAACAGATGGTAGATCAGGGCTGATTTGGAGCAAAGCAGCATCAGCATCATCATCACCACCAACACCACCAACACCATCATCATCATCA
>NW_026439010.1:0-233 GCF_001194135.2 Octopus bimaculoides
AAATATTTTGACTTAGCCAGACCATACAGGCTAGTAATTAATTCTAAGCAGGTTTTTAACTGTCACTGATTTTATTTGTTTTTTTGTTTCTGATTTATGGATCATCTTATCAGACCTAATGATTCAAAGCTTAAGAGGGCACTGGCATTTTCTTTATAGGGAAAGGGAAAAACAATATACATGGATGATCATCATCATCATCATCATCATCGTTTAACGTCCGCTTTCCATGC
>NW_026439011.1:0-268 GCF_001194135.2 Octopus bimaculoides
ATATATATGTATGAGTGAATGTGTGTATAAGGGGAGCCGATAGTACAGTTAGAGCGTTCAAAATATTGCCTGGTGTATTTCTTCTGGCTGTTTACGATCTGAGTTCCAATTTCGTTTATGATATTTCTGCTTTTCATCCTTCAGGTGTCGATAGAAGGGAATAAAGTACAGTGAAGTACTGGGGTTTGAAATTATCGACGAAATCTCTTCCTTCAAAATTTCTAATCTTCTGCCCAAATCAGAAATACCACACCTCATATATATATAT
>NW_026439012.1:0-278 GCF_001194135.2 Octopus bimaculoides
GAAAACTAATTTACCGCATATATACGAGCCGATTTAAATAGATTTGCAGATCATAGTAAACAACAATTTTGCTGCTGAAGAATATTTATTTCACAAAGTTAGAAAATTATTATCCCAGAATTCAGGTATAACTGTTTGGTTTAGAAGTTTGTTGTTTCACAACTAAATGGTTCCTGGTTTCAACTCAAGTGCATGAGGCCTTCTAAATCCAGAGTTGCATTGTCCGATAATTTGCTGGGGAGAGTTTGGTAGGTGGAAATGGTTAAAAAGACTATCAG
>NW_026439013.1:0-175 GCF_001194135.2 Octopus bimaculoides
GATGACAACATCAACAAAGACGATGAGGATGACGATGACGATGACTATGATGAAGAGATTGTTAGGACGATGTTGATGGTGGTGTGTATTAGTGACGTTGAGATTGTTAATGAGAGCGACGATGTTGACGATGATGGTGATGATGGCGATAATTATAATGATGGTGATGGTGATG
>NW_026439013.1:185-379 GCF_001194135.2 Octopus bimaculoides
AATGATGGTGATGGTGATGATGATGATGACGATGAAGTTGATGATGATGAAGATGATGATGGTGATGATGGCGATAATTATAAAGATGGTGATGGTGATGATGACGATGATGATGATGATGATGATGATGAAGATGACGATGAAGGTGATGATGGCGATAATTATAATGATGGTGATGGTGATGATGATGATGA
>NW_026439013.1:404-540 GCF_001194135.2 Octopus bimaculoides
GACGATGATGGTGATGATGGCGATAATTATAATGATGGTGATGGTGATGACGACGATGATGATGATGATGATGATGATGAAGATGACGATGAAGTTGATGATGATGATGATGATGATGATGATGATGATGATGATG
>NW_026439014.1:0-234 GCF_001194135.2 Octopus bimaculoides
CACACATAATATGCAAGCATACACACATATACACATATATAAGCGCTATATATTACAGAACACGTGTTCGGTAATATATAGCCAAACACATTGAAACACATATATACACACATAATCATTCGGGGTTACGCAGATATTGACAATATATGCACACATACATGCAAACATACATACATATATACATATATACATATATAAATACATACATACATACATGCATGTATTTATTTAAAG
>NW_026439015.1:0-493 GCF_001194135.2 Octopus bimaculoides
CACACACACACACACACACACACACACACACACGTCGCAAGCGCACAGATAAGTATACATACACACACACAGTTACGCACACGGATGACCATACACACGCACACGGATAACCATACACACGCACATACACATACACATACACAGATACATTTTAGGACCCAAAACTTCATCCAGGTTTTGCAGACTCAAAGATTTTCAAAATATATGCGTGCATTTATTTATTTATTTATTTATCTCCTCCTCCACTTCAAAAAACACCATAAATTTGCAGAGTGGCTGTCTAATATTTCCAGTCTGGCGAAAAGAAATTCCGAAAAACGATAATTGGGATCAAAGAACTGGTACTGAGTTCGTTATAGAGAAGACGCCCACAATTTATAGACAAATATACAAAAAATATAATGGTATATACGTGTATATGTGTGTATATCTGTGTATGAAGAGATGCGGGTATTCATAAGTATACCCATGGATACGTGTATGTGTGTATATA
>NW_026439016.1:0-310 GCF_001194135.2 Octopus bimaculoides
CCCTTGTACCTTTCTCTATGTCTCTTTGTTTTCTTCTCTTTCACGTCCTCCCCTACTTCTTCATTTCCTTTGCCCCATCTCTCTCCTTTCTTTCTACGTGACCGGTGTTCAGCCAAGCATGGTGATTCTTTCTTGGCTCAACTGCCAGCTGCGATGCATCTTTTATATTCCTGTCTCATGACTTTCATTTCTTATGTTCATTTCGTATGTTCCTGTCTCAAGGCTTACACTCTACACACGCCAGCTCAAATTGATTCGTCTTTCTTAGGCGAAAGACACCTGTTGTTATTTTCTTGTTTGTATTTGTAAT
>NW_026439017.1:0-533 GCF_001194135.2 Octopus bimaculoides
ATATTTATGTATATATATAGAGATATATACATACATATTTATGTGTATGTATATGTACACACGCTCTCTCTCACTCTCTCACATACACACACACACACACACAGAGTTATACACATGCATGTATGTATATACATGCATTTATATACATACATACATACATATGCGCAGAGAGAGAGAGAGGAAGGAGAAAGAGGAGAGACTAAGCTATGTGAGAAAACTGCACAAAGGTATAGACAGATAGAAAGAAAGACAGACTGACAGAGAGATAGATAGATAGATAGATAGATAGATAGATAGATAGATAGATAGACAGATAGATACATAGATAGATAGATAGATAGATAGATAGATAGATAGATAATACACACAGACAGACAGACAGACAGACAGACAGACAGACAGACTGGTAAGCAGACAGGTAGGTAGACAGGCAGACCGACAGCTAGCTACCTAGCTAGCTAGCTAGCTAGGTAGATAGATAGATAGATAACATATAAATTTAATATATATATATATATATATATATATATATA
>NW_026439017.1:1360-2161 GCF_001194135.2 Octopus bimaculoides
ATATATATATATATATATATATATATATATATACATAAATACAAATGTATACATATATTTATATGTTTTTGTGTAAGTAGCTATGAAATTATGCATACATACACACACGCATTCATGCACAAAGAGGAATGGTGTAGATAGAGAAATATATAGACCCCCAAACAGTCAAGGAAAAATATATAGACTGACAAACAGACAGATGAAGTACTAATCGATCAATGACACAAACAGAGGAAGCCCTTGGCCCCTGATCTCGCAGAAACTTCATCTCTAAAATTTATTCCTTAAATATCCTATTAGCCCCCATTATAACTCATATACAACCACCTTCATCTTTCGCATCCTTCCCTACATCCGTAAATGCAGTGTCATGTGTTTTTAATAAAATAGAAATATTTTGGGCGCTGACGTGCCTGTACTGGTTGCCTTGGCTATAGGTGCTGGCATCGCTATACGCTATATGCGGTGTCATGATGATATGGCAAGATGTTTGCTCTCCTTTCACATGGTTCTGAGTTCAATTCCTCTTGGGCAAGTGTCTTCCACTATAGCCTCGGGTTGATCAAAGCCTTGTGAGTGGATTTGGTCGAGGAAAACACAAAGAAGACCGTCGTATATATACATACATACATACATACATACATACATACATAAATACATACATGCATCTATGTGTGTGTGTGTGTGTGTGTGTGTGTGTGTGTGTGTGCGTGTGTGTGTGTGCGTGCGTGCGTATAATCTTTAATCTTTTACTCGTTTCGGTCATTTGAGTGCGGCCATGCTGGGGTACCGCCTTGAAAA
>NW_026439017.1:2896-3764 GCF_001194135.2 Octopus bimaculoides
GTGCGTGTGCGTGTGTGTGTGTTTGTGTGTGTGTGTGTGCGCGTACGTACGTACGTACGTATGTGCTTATTTTCTCGTTTTGTTATTCTTTTATGTGCTTCAGCCATTGGATTGCGGCCGTGCTGGAGCACCGCCTCTAAAGGAATTTTTTTAGTCGAAAGAATCGACCCCAGTACATGATACATTTTTTTTGTAAAGCTTGGTATTTACTCAATTGTTTTTTTTTTCTTTTTTGTCGAACCGCTAAGTTGCAGAGACGTAAACACACCACAGCTGGTTGTCAACGGTGTTGAAGGGCGCACATGTGCCTGTGTGTCTCTATAAATGTGTGTGCATATATGTCTGTGTGTGTGTGTGTGTGTGTGTGTGTGTGTCTTTATGAGTGTATCTTTCTGAGTGCGCGCGTTTGTGTATGTATGTATGTATGTATGTATGTATGTATGTGTGTGTATGCGTATGTGTATATGTGTATGTGTGTGTCTTATACGGGGTTAATCTTCTTATTCGTTAGAGCTCTCTTCCAGAAGTGGCGGTGACATGGGTGAGGGTGGTGGCTGACTTCTAACAACGAAACAATAACAACGCAATCATTACAGCTTGGATAATAGCAAAAACGATAATTGTTACGTATTGAATACAAAACAACACGCCGCCGCCGCTGCCACCACGCAACAGCGCAACGCCAGTCGCCCTCTACATCACGTACCATATGCCACCGACGCGCCATCGCTGTGGATCATTATTCCCCCACCGCCACCCAAAACCGATATACTACAACACAAACACATCACAGCTCCGCACCCTCGTTGCACCACTTGCTATCAGACCAACACCAAACACTATCCGAAACAATAGCATGTTGCGAACA
>NW_026439017.1:4095-6887 GCF_001194135.2 Octopus bimaculoides
ATCACTACCAACACCACCTCTACCACCAACACTACCATTACCACCACCACCACCTCCACCTTCACTGCCAGAACCACCACCACTAACACCTTCACCATCACCACTAGCCCGACTTCCACCAATACCGCCACCAGCACTGCCAACACCATCTCCACCACCATCACCATCCCCACCACTACCACAACTAGCACCACCACCACCACTACCACCACCACTACCATCAATGCAACACTACAAGAATCTTATTGCCCCAGCTTGCCACTACCACCATCACCACTACCACCACCATCACCACCACCCTTATCACCAGCATAGCCCACCCGTATAGCAAAGCACACCGGCACCACTGCGCCGCCACCGCCTCCGCAAACCACCGAAGTGTGATCTGTCCAAACTGTCACACATAAACTCCGCCGCCGTCCCTCCGTGTCAATCACGCGGCACCCAAAGTCACGTCAACAACTCGAACACCACCACCACCACCACTACTACTACTACTAGTAGTACCACCACCACCACCACTACTACTACCATCACCACCTTCGTTATTACCAACGCCACTGGCATCGGCACTAACACTACCACCCACACCACCACCATTAATACTACAACTGCAACTTTCATTACTGCTAGTGCTACAGACAACCACCACTACCGCCAAGACCATCAACATCACCGCTACCACTACAACCACCACGAGCAACACCACCACCACAACCACCACCACCATCACCATTACAACTACTGCTACTTCCATCACCGCCACTACCACTACCACAACACGTCTACGTCCATTACACTACCACCACCAATAACAACAACAACAAGAGGAACTAATGAGAAGGGCTCCTGTAGGGTAACCAGAACTGCTGGAAATAGCAGCCATATCGCGTTCAAATCATATTCAGCAAGTATATAAGTAATGTATGAACCAGATGGAACGAAGTAAGCCTCATGGACGTCCAAAACATGGTTTCCATGACTATCTCAAACAGATTCCTGTCTTTCCCAATCAGATGGACTCCTTGACTGGCATAGAGTAGGGGTTCTCAACCATTTTCTATGTATGGACCCCTTTGGTTACAATTTGATTCTGGTGGACCTCCATAGCAATTTGATATTTAAAAACTTGCTTTATCGAAAATTCTTTCAAAATTTCTATTTTGCTTTTCACACATTATCTTCTTTAGGCTGAACTATGTAAAATGTCAGGAAAAAACCCTGTTTTTTGCAATAAATACCTATACATACATCTAGGACAGGGGATTCTCAAATATTTTGTTATCTATGGACCCCTTTATTGACTATTTTATTCTGGTGGACCCCCATAACCATTCAATGTTTAAAACCTATTTTCATAGAAACTTCTTTCAAAATTCCTATTTTGTTTTTCACCCATTAACTTGTGTAGATTGAACTATGTAAAATGTTAAGAGAAAGAAACCTAACTGTTTCTTTCAATAAACACCAATACATACATTTAAAGTAGGGGGTTCTCAACCATTTATTATCTATGGACCCCCTTTGATTACTATTTTCTTCCGGTGGACCCCCATAGACATCCGATATTTAAAAATTAATTTTATAAGTTCTTTCAAAATTTTTATCCTGTTTTTTTTTTTCCAAACATTAACTTGTGTAGGTTGTACTACGTAAAACGTTGGAAAAAGAAACCTAGCTGTCCCTTGCATTACATACCAATCCATACATCTAACGCAGAGATTCTCAACCCCTTTTTTTATGTCTATGAACTCCTCAGATTACTATTTTACTCTGGTGGACCCTCATAGCCATTCAATGTTCAAAACCTAGTTTTATAGAAACTTCTTTCAAAATCCCTATTCTGCTTTTCAAACATTAACTTGTGAAGGTTAAACTATGTAAAACATCAGAGAAAACAAAACCTGTTTCTTGCAATACATACCAATACATTATATCTTAAGCAGGAGTTCTCAACCATTTTTTTAATCTATAGACTCCTTTCATTACGATTTTATTCTGGTGGACCCCCAGACCCATTTATGTATATAGTAACGTATTTGTTACAGTCGTTAGACCGCGACCGTGCTGGGGCAACGCCTTCAAGAATTTTAGTCGAACAAATGGACCCATATATATATATATATATGTGTGTGTGTGTGTCTGTGTGTGTCTGTGTGTGTTTAAGCACACGTATGAGAGTGAGGGTAATTGCCCTCCCACCCTTAATCAGTTGGTATGTGGTGGTGGTGGTGGTGGTGTGTGAGGTGAGTGTTGCATGGTGACTGACAGTTGTGCGGTGTTTCGCTCTGTAGCGGTGTGATGTTTGTCGTGTGAGAATTGATCACGATGTATCAGAGGCGGTGGCGGTGGTGGTGTGTAGGGGGTAGTCGTGGTACTGGATTAAGGTGTTCTGTTATGGTGGTGTAATGGGAGTATTAGAGTGTGTAGGGTGTGGTGTAGATCCTGAGTGAGGAGAGGGAGGGCAAGGAAAAAAAATGGTCTCTGTGACGTTAGTGTAGCTGTCAAAAGTACGGCGACTTTCGACGTGTCAACCCGTCTCTGTAAACTCAACGTACAACTCTCTCAATTCTTATCCTGAGAGCAAAACCCTTCCAATTCATGCACAGACACACACATATACATGCGAATAAATAAATACATACATGCATACATTACATACATACATACATACATACACATATGTACATATAGATGTATATATACTCATACACATGTCTGTATATGTATACATATGAATATATGTATATAAACACATACAAACACATACATATATGTATGTTTATATATAT